>NW_019389325.1:160231-176340 GCF_000671375.1 Centruroides sculpturatus
GTAAAAATTCTCTAATTAGTCTGGAAACGGGGGACCTAATTCTTGCATTCTGTGAAAACGTGTAAGATTGGCTATAATGTAATTATCTTAATCTTCACTATCGTTACTTTTTGCCCAGCGAAGCGGGTCCTTGCAGCTAGATTCTAGATTATTTAGAAAAACAGTCTTTTACATATAAAAAAACTATATTACATACAAAATAAAAACCCAACGAAGCGGGTCCTTGCAGCTAGTATATATATATATATTATATATTACTGTATTTTATGGATTTAAATCGCTTTATATTTGAAAGAATATTGAGCGATTTAAATCAAAATTTAAAATGCAATATAAAATTAATTCCATTTAAAATGCAATACTCGAAAGAATTTTGCATTTTAAATGTGTTCTTAACTAGACCGATAGAATGCTGAATTCTATCGGGCTAGACACAGCCACAATACTAAACAAATTATGCAACCAATTTGGAACTAGAGCGTGTTAGGTGCCATCTCTTAATAACTTTAATTAATTTAGACCTTAAGAAAGAAGAAAATTGACCTGGAGCGGCACTCGAACCTACAATTCCTACTTACCATGCAGATGCGTTGCCAGTTACACTACCCGGCCCTCCGGTCAGATCTCCTCTATCAGTATATATAAGCTTACGTTATAACCATCGACGGTTATTACAATTCTAGTTTTTCTCTTTCAGTAGCTTTAAATTATTTAAATTAAAAATTATAATTACTAAAGTTACTTAGAAATGGAACGCTTTCCTTTAGTACCAAACTGGTTGCATAATTTATTTAGTAGTATGGCCGAGTCTAGCCCGATAGAATTCGTTATTGGCTTGTGTCAAGCTTTAAAGTATATCGGGTTTAATGGCGTTATGTGTTCTTAACTGTACTATACAAAAAAAACTATTATCAATAATACATTATAATAATATACTATAGAATTGTGGGCTATGCAGCGGGTCACTGGTAAATTCCCAAATGACCACTTACTGTGCAACAGATTGATAAAACCCAATCTCGGAGTCTGCTGGATGGTAAAAGGACAAATCGAGGTGGGAGTGCGTCGGTATGTCGGCAGTTGTCCTTAAATGATAGGAAACAGGTTCAACATTTAATAACAAACATTTATTGAATGGCTAAGCTAGGATACAAAAGGCGATAACAATATATAGGTTAGAAGCGATTAGATACAACTAAGAGTAACTGCAGATAACATAAGTTCAGTATACCCAAAAGGGACGCACTAATAGCTCTAACAGCTAATCTGAAAGAGAGAGTTCACAAAGCGCTAGAACAGTACAAATACCTCCATGCCGATATAACTATCACGCGTTCGATGAATATGTTCCTTAATGGCAATGGAAGTTCTGTCGTATGTCCGGTCGATCTGGTGTATGGAAACAAAACACACAGTTACAAGTATAACTTTCGAGAGATCGCCCCGAGCTTCCAGAGATTCGAGCTTTTATATCATTCGCGTGGGAAAACTGACACTTGATTGACTTTTGTTGACGATAATGGTGCATTCTTCACACCAAACTGTCAGCTTTCCCATCTAATTGTTATTACAATCGGTGACATCCGATCTAGTTCAAATTCTTCGGGTTTTTTCCAAAAATCTTTACACTTGATATAAAATTTGTATTTTTTTAAAAGCCCCGTAAAAATCCGCGAGCTCACAGAATAAACATAATAATAATAAAGAATTAATAAAACAGATTTATACTTTAAGTTTTAAATTCACAGATAAAACATATATTTATCTTTTACAGTTGTACGATAACTTCATAAGTATAGAAAAGATCTCATCTGCAAACCTTCCATTGACATTTAAATTTAAGGTATGTAAAGAAGTTAATCATTATTGAAAAGTGAGAAATCATAAACGATTTTTCATTCACTTTTTTCAACGCGAAATCGTTAAATTTCTGAGAGATTTTTAAACATTTTTAAACATCGTCGCTTGATAATTTAAAAAAAAAATTTATCGATCATCGTCAAGTAGATTTTAAGTCTTGTAGGCCGAGTAACGATGTCAGGTATTATTTAAACAAACAAGTTACTTTCAAAATATTTAAAACTGTAAATTATATATATATATCAATTTCAAACTTATTTATTTTTTATTTTAAACAACATATTTTAAATATTCTTATACAATAACACAGGCAAAATTTCTCTTTTGAACGATTTTGGCTTTCGTTTAGAATCTTCTATAGTGATAAAGATAATTATAGTAGAGCATCGATTATCCGACCCCCGATCAACCGTCACATCGGTTAACCAACCGCGTTCTAGTCGGCAAATTCAAATGTCCGCTGGTGATGCGACGCTATAATATTCGGCTATGTCTTGGCTAATTTAATATTATTTTCGTTAAATTTTTGGTGTTTTAGCTGGCAACACTGGCTCGACCATGAAAGGGATGTCAGTATTTAAACGAAGCTTAATTTTCTAATTATAAGTGGTTATTTGTTTTGTAAGCAATAAAATAATTTAAAAATAATTTTTAATGACACAATAGCGAAGATTATTATTTTTAAAAAATTTGTTAGTCTTAACATCGATAAAAATTCAACGCGAAGTACGTTAATAGCGATATACTAATATCCTAATTACATAAGATATAATAATATACTATACTAATAATGTATTTTTTCATACTTTTCTGTTATCCGTCGTTTTTTTCAGTTATCCGACCAACCCCAGTTTCCAACTGAGTCGGATAATCGATGCTCTACTGTACTGTTATATGTCAAGTTTTAACTTTAATTAACTAATACTAAAAAACCACTTAAAATTTATGTCAGGCTGCACAATTTATAGACAAATGATTGCCAACATTAATGTTATCATGTCCATGGCTACGGTATAAGACTTCTAGAAGGGCAAGGAAAAAGTAAAAAGCACTCAATAATTGGAGACACGAAAGAGAAGAGAAGGGAAAGTATATTTCGTAACGAAAAAATATACTATAGAACTTCAACAAGAACACCGCCAACTCATATTCGGGCACAGAATTTTACGTAAAATAATAAAGCAGTCTTAGAGACTTTTATTTGTTCATTTAAAGCAAATTATTAAATTTCTTATTTAATGTATAATTTCTGACTTACTTTATGGGACGATACAGAAATACAATACTAAAAGGAGTGAAATTCCAATACATTTTGGGAAAAGACTTATAAAAAATAACAAATCGTTAATTAAGGAAGGATTTTATTGTATACAACTAACATTTGATAAATTCGTTTGAATTTCAAATTATTAATTAATATTTACTAACTCTATGAATTATTTTTCTTAAAGATAAACGACTACATGAAGAGATTTGGGAAAATTCCACTCGGAATATCCATACGTGGATTCTTCTATGTAAAACGAGATTTCTTGATAAGGGTATGTTCTGACCTATGCTTTAAGTATATATAAATACATATCATTGGATAATAGAAGTATCGTTATTTACAGGTAATAAGTGCAATCTATTCGGCGTTGTCTTCTTGCATTGAAGTCGGCGGAGTGTTACATAAAGACAGAACATGCACGGAAAAGCACACAAATAATACATATCACACTTAAGGACCCATCAGTGGCAAAGCAATTGCGTTCTCTTCAGGGAACGGAACCGCTTTGCGAGTCCGGTCGTGGATTCGTCCTCACCCGGACGAACTGGCCGCGTGGAGTTTTCCGGGTTTTCTCCACGTTTGTAATTCCTGAATAGGGGCCAGTTACGCTTAGAAGACCTCCCGGAAGGCATTGTTTCTCGCATAACGACAATCATATACGTATACAACTGCTATTACACGACAATTACATCACATTTTACTACGGGGCGATATAGCGTAAACGCTCATGCACAACTACTCGTAGCTGATACAAGACAACACAAGATCACAATTAAGTATTAATTTATAAATTATTTATCAAATGGTGTAAAACGTAGTTTAACAGCTTTCACAATGTTTTTGATGTTCTGCACTAAATAAATGTAGAAATTAATGCAACGATTGTAGAAATAATTTTGCTTCAATAAAGCATAAGCGAAATCAAAATTTTAGCAGTCTGTGGTTGATCCGTTACTTCGTCCAATTTCTCGATCTGAGTATCACAAGACAGCATTTGTATCGGAAACATCTAACGTCGAAACGCCCAGATCAGTGTAAAACTGATGATATGTGGGCAGAATAAAGGGAAGAAAAGGCTTAAGATTCTCAACCTGTTTGTGTTAAGACCGGTTTGTGTTTTATATTTTGCCTACAAATATACAAATCTCTAGCAATTTTAAGTCTTAATTTCTTTTTTGCCTATACAGTATTTAACAATATTCATTTTTCGGTAAGAGAATGCTTTACAAACATATTTGTGTTTTTGATTTCAAACCTAAAATATCTTACGTGACTGAAAATTATGATCACCTTATAATAAAGACTTGTGTTTTTTATTATTATTGCCTTACTGTCATTTAGTTTCTTAATATATATTCTTCGTGAACTTGAACATTAATTATTAATAAAACAATTATACCGGTTTTTAAGTTTCTACGCAAAAATTGAGGAAAAATGTTTTAAAGAAAATGGCCTTTTTAAGAACTTTTTCCTCAATTTTTGCAAAAACCAGTAAAATTGTTTTATTAATAATTAATGTTTAAGTTGACAAAAAATATATACTTTTGTCTTTTGTTTAATTTAAATTATATTTAAAACACAAATTGTCTGATTGTTTTATCTTAGGTACAAAGAGTGGCTTGCACTATCTTAAATCTTATAGTGTTATGCCATTGATCTGGGTAGCAGATCTGCTTTAAATATTTTTTTCTTTAATTTCTTTTCATTAATTTTTTACGGCGAAGTTACGAACTGATAACTGATGTGTATAACCATAATTAAGATTCGGTGTTCAATGGCCAAAAATTTTTATTTCACGCACAAATTTGAGCCAGATTGACATAAGATTTTTGTTTTTATTTTGACTTTCACAAGTTTTAATGAAAATGAATATTCTTTTCCAGGTATCCAGGGTATTTATTGTTTTACTTCCTAACATTTTTTGTTATGTAAACGTATATCGTCCATCAGTATTGCAACGATGTATCTTCAAATTGTGCAACCAAGATTTCTTCAGATTAAATGTATTCCAACACTTTGAATTGGATCAGGCAGGAACTATTGTATGTGAAAGCTGATTACTTTTTTACCCTTGTCTTTCTTAGCTGCTTGTAATGTTTTTTGAGATTATTTTACATTTTTTCAGCTCTTCTCTAAATTTATAGGTTGTACTTTTCTGCTCTGCATTCTGCTTCGTTTCGTTTGTTTGCTTCTGTTGCTATATAATATGCATCACATGTCCCGCTGTGTGTCGCTTTTGAAAATTTTAATTTCAATCCCATACTGTGTACAAAATGTTCTTTTCAACCGATCTTATTTCACTACAGTATATTTTTGATTTTATATTATGATTCAAAGAAATCTTTCTATGAATTGAAAGATCGTGATTAACTTAATCGTGATTTTCCATCATTACCTAGAAGCAAAGTGTGTTCTCTGTACCCACTGAAGTGCGATACGTCATTAAATTTAACCCCTCAGGTCAACGATAAAAGCAGGCCTGCGCGCAGTAGAAACCTCGGTAAAATGCACAAATGCAATACAGGATAGCAAATACTTTATTTATTCGATTAATATTACAATGATTTGTGTAGTATTTAAATGAAACGGTTTTTCATATATTTATTAACAGCTGTTTTTACTTAACATATATATGTGATGTAATTACAAGTTGTAAAATTTAAGTACTTTCTGTTTCAGCGCTTATTTTAAACTTTTCTCAACAGATTTTTTTTCCAATAAAATTAAGTCGAAATGTCTGCAAACAAAATGCACTTCTGGTATACTATGCACACTTTTAAGTTATGTAAAGGATATAACGGTGTAAAATAGTGCCGAAAGTGCTTCTGAACTCCGAATGTGTCAAACGTGGGATTGAAAGTTTCGTTCGCGAAATTTTGAACTGAAGAATACAAAACCTTTTTTTTTTTGTTCGTGCCTTCTCCTAAGAAAGGTTGGAAACCAGAAAATACAACTGTTTTCTTTTGTAACTCTAATGAATAATTGCCTGGCAAGGCCCTGGCTACTGGAATAACGTTTGCACTTTATTTTTCGAGTGTTAAAAAACTTCCCACGTTAGTTTTTGATGACTTCAGTGGTTTAGTACTCAGTAGACTTCTGGCGTGTGCATAAATTATTTTTGGAACATATATTTAACACTTAGATTAGATATGTCCAAAAAACACTTAATATATGACTCAAAATAACAATAAAGTATTTTGACATTTTTGAATTTTATATTTGGAATTGCTTTATATCGTTGCAGAGTTCATTGAAATTCGGTTAAACTATGGAAAAATTATCCGACTTCAAATACTTTTTTTTGAACTAGGATAAATCGGATTTATGCTGCTTTATTTTTTCATTATGCGAGTTTATAATATAATTTTAATTTATATATAACGTATACTTATCAATAATTATTTTTTAGTTAATAATTTTATCGAAATATTTAATGAAAAAATAATATCAATAAATAAGTAAAGACTTTATAAGAAACACTTATAAACATGCTGTTGAAAATGTTTAAATCATTCGATGACACTGAGTTTAGTATAAATATATTTACTATCCATACAAAAGAACCAATACAGTAAAACTTGTGTAAATCGGAATCGCGCGATACTAAATAATTTTTTCAGTTTGGCAGATTTCCGTTTTAAACAGGTATTTTGAACACACAAAATCGCTCTGTTTCAAAGAATCTTTTTATATACGCTTAATTTCACTTTTATTCAGGTATCGTTTTTGACAGGTTTATTGTACATGGATTTTCATAGTAAATACATGTTTATTTTATTACAATATTAAATTTTGAATAAAAATGATCTTCTTCATAAAAAACAATTTGTACATAAACTATTATACAGTAGACCCCTATAACACGAATTTATATAATACGGATTTGTATGACATGGTGAAAAATTTATTGTGTTCGTATAAACACGCTAAAAGATACACTTATAATACGGTAAAACGTCATCGCCGATTCATGTAGCTACAGGATTGGTCGAGTCTAGACAAATAGCGGATATTACACAAACCGTTTTGTTTAAACGAGCATTAGACGTACTAAATACATTTATTATTCAACGGCCATAAAAATTGTATTTTTATTAACTACATAGTTTAGCGAATTTTTCGCAGAAAAATAACTAATCAGAAAACACGCGCATACCATTCGATTCGCCGCTCCGCGACGAAAACGAGCTTAAGCAATGGCATCGTCGAACGGTGCACACTCTAAAAGTAATCCTACAATTTTTTGTTTATAGCATAGTTTATATAAATTATTCCCAAAAATTTAAACGCGTTTCGGAAATATTGAGTGAAATTAGTTTAGAATCAATTAATTTTATGGAAGAAAACCTTTCAAACAGCCGTAGTTCCTAAACTGCACACGTGCCGGGCTGTGATTGACTCATGTATTTAAGTGACTCGTAAAACACGGAACTCAAATAAAACGGTTTTAATTGCTTTCTACAGAGGCTGGGTCTAAGTTGGAGAACTACAAATAACCACAGTTATATCTATTTATAGGATATACACACAAATTTGTGTTTGATTGTGCAAAATTAAGGTCAGTAGGCTAATAATAATAAAGGAAGAGAAGGGGCTGCCTGCTTTTGCAAACTTAGCCCACGAAAATAAAGAGATGACGAAAAGGGTGAAGGAAGGGTTCTGAAAAATGAACTATATAGAAAAAGGGGTCAAAGTAACGGTGAAAACAGTTATTAGGACTTCAGAGCGCTGCATCGGAAATTATTAATAGCAAAAATTTTCAAATTTTGGCTAAGAACAAGGTCAGTAGGCTGCAATTTGATAAATTTGCAGACCTATAAATGTGCACTGTCGCATATCTGGCAGTATGTCCTTTCTTAATAATCTCGAAAACAGAGGCAGCTAGGTAAAAGTCGGAAATATTCATTGAAATGATATGGGAGTAGGCCCCATTAACTGTATAGGAACTTCCAGACTACTCCAGAGATCACGTGAATTCAGTCACGTGTAAATTTGTTTTGGATGTTTTTTGGTTTATGCCTGGGCGAATTTCAGGTTACTCTGGTAACTTTTCTACTTTGGTGTCTGATAATTTTTTAAATTCCCACGTTAGAGTTTAGTTATTTTGATGTCAAAATGCTAAATCGAACGCTGTCATGTGCATAGATTTCTTTTTGAGAAATATAATTGATTCTGTGAAAAGTTATATTAAAAAAACCAAGTATCGCCTTTTCTCCTTTAATCCTTTAAATTATTAATAAGAAAAAGTACTTTGACGTTTTCAGAGCTATTTTATGTATTATAAAAGCTAGACAGTTGCTTCATATCTTTGCAGGGTTTGGTAAGTTTCGGTTGAACTTCGATAAAATTATCCGAGTTTACAGATAATGTCCCTCATCGCAACTACATGCTATCACGTTACCTAGCTCTTCCATTGCTTCTGCTGTAACTGCATGCCTGGGATCTGTACCGATTTAAACACGAATTCCGCTTCCTTTTGTTCACATGTATGCAGTTATTCTCGACATTTTCCTTTCATTTCACTGCAAATTTTCAACTTTTATGTAACTAATTTTAAACATTTGTTTTTTTAGCGGTGTGAAGCAACTTATCATTATGTTTCAGACACAGTTCGCTCAGTCCACCCTGTACAAAATATCAAATGCAAATGGTTTTAATGAGCGACTCCGAATTATTCAACACTTTCTCTGCTTAAATGCCAACTCAGCCAGGAAAGTAAAATAAGTAAAAAAAAAATCACTTGTGACAGCTGCTATTTCGTTGTAAATGTGTCTCTTTAATCCGGTCAATTCAGTTCGGTAGACTATCATCTACAGCTTTCAGGTTAGGTACATCTTTTATTGGTTTGTCAAATGCATTTCAGACTTATTTGTATTTTAAGTCCCTCTTCAGCTCAAAACTAAGGTTCAGTTTTTAAAATTATACATTTATACACCGGGGTTTTTTAAAAACTGAATTTCAGTTTTGAACTGAAGAGGGACTTAAAATACAAATAAGTCCGAAATGCATTTGACAAACCAATAAAAGAAGTACCTAACCTGAAAGCTGTATATGATAGTCTACCAAACTGAATTGATCGGATTAAACAGACACATTCACAATAAAATAAGTATTGTTTTACTTATTACTTGATCACAAAGTAAACCAAAAATGTTGGGTAAATTATTTTATATTTAAATTTTTTCTTCACAAATCAACAAGAAGTAAAACTATCTCAAGGGATACTTTTACTTCTTGAATCCCAGTAAAATAATTATGAAAAGTACAGTTTTCTCAATTCGCCATCTTAAAAATGTATATATAATATTAATTTCTATCACATATTATTTGTTATAAAATAAACCGAAGGTCGCAAAACTTTTTCGATCATTGACGCCTACAACTTTTCGAAACCTCACAGCAAAAAGATAGCTTTTACTACATTAATACATTTTTTACAGTTATTGTATATATGTAAATAGAGTTCCGAAAACTCGGCCTAATGTGGACCGAAAGGTGGTCGAGTTTGTGAAAATGCCAAGTTATCGAAAATGGGGTTAGAAAAAATATGTACGAGTGTTTCCTTAGAAAATACTGAACTGTACTGGTATGTATTGTTTGCTTGAGAATACAACAGAAAATAAACTGCCCAAAAACCCTAAACAAAAAAGAAGGCATAGAGCCTTTACTACATGAAAATGAAAATTAATAAATACACAGTGTACAGTAATTTACCTGATAAGAAAGGCGTCGGAAAAATACATTATGAGGCATGAAGCTGTCTATAATGGAGATTAACTAAGGGTATTTTCGCCCTGCCAGGTTGTGGCCGAGTTATCCGGACTGCCGAGTTATCGAATGCCGAGTTTTCGGGACTCTACTGTAATAATTTTCGTAACCGTCCATCAATGAAATGGAAAAGTTTGATTATCCTTAGTAAAATCAGCAATATTTGATGTTTTAGTGTTAAAATGCCTAGAAGTTTCACATTTAACTTATTTCTCTGTTTAAATAAGATGGAATTATCACGGCTGAAACCAGCTCCAATCATACACAAATACGAATAAGCCAGGAAGAAAACACTTATCATATCACAAAGTTGTTGTGTATATCTTTGTATTATATTTATATTCGTGCAGAAATTCTTGATATTTAAACTTTTTAAAAAGCGATTTTTCTTCAAGGTCAGCTTATAATTCCATAAGTTCATCTTGCAAGTTGATGTGGACATTTTTTATCTGGGTGGATAATGGCACCATAATCTATTTCAAGATACAGTAGAACCTCGAAAACTCGGCTCTCGATAACCCGGCACTCCGGATAACTCGACCACACCCTGGCAGGGCAAAAAAATCCTTAGTTAATTAATTTTCATTATAGACAGCTTTATAAAAGTATAAAAGCTCTCATAAAGTATTTTTCTGAGGTCTGTCTTATCAGGTAAATTACTGTACACAGTGTATACATTAATTTTCATTTTCATGTAGTAAAGTACGTAGCCTTCATAAAGTACGTAGTTTTCCTTTGTTTAAGGGTATTTGGGCAGTTTATTCTCTGTTATATTCTCAAGTAAACAATACATACAAGTACAGTACAGTATTTTCTGAGGAAACACTCGTACTTATTTTTTTAACCCCATTCCCGATAACCCGGTATTTTCACAAACTCGGCCACCCTTCGGTCCACATTAGGCCGAGTTTTCGAGGTTCTACTGTATCAATATTTTCTAAATCTGCAAAACGCTGTTCTATTAAATCCGTTGAAACAATATTTAAAAAAATGTGTAGTTATATTTCTCGTTTTTAGTTTTAATTTCTCCATCGACCCCCAATAATATTATATTGATCCCACCATGTCTTTTTAAATTTATCATTTTATAAATTTGTAGATAAGAGAACAATTGGAATAAAGTAACCTGTAAACCTTGTAAAACCTAAAAGTACGAATATTGTTTTTCAAATCAATCTTTCAGAAATAACAAAAGTTATCGTAGAACAATTTCACATGTAAATGTAAACGAGAAAATTCAGTTTCAATTCAATGTTTCAATTTTCTATGTGAGATCCCGGGCGCGACTAATTAGTAAATTAATTGTTACACGTAATTATAAAGTGGAAATAACTCAGAACTTCAACCGGCAATTCCGTTGCCCTCTGATTGATAGATAAATGATGATCGAATAACCTTACAAATCAACAATCTTTCGGTAACCTTCAATCCGCGTGAAAGTATCTATATATTGTAATTCGCTTTATTTTTATATTAAATTTATTGCTTTATTTAAATGACGTGGATTTAGATATTACTCTGGACAAAATCACCCAATCGACAGACTCATTGTTCCTCCCCCACTCGACGTTAGGAATAGCCCTCATACATATTTCTAACACCGTATATCGATCCAGTAACAATTGAGTGGTCTTTGCCGGACTGACGTTGGAGAACGGGTTTAGAACAATAGCCTTCAAACCCCCGGCTTTCACATTGTACGTTACACGTACTCAAAAATTCGTATTTCCTATACAGATAATTTTATGTGAAAAATTAGCGTAATTGCTCATATTTCCTTTATCTTAATAATAAACGCATGTAACTAACAAGATTAATTTAGTAAAACTAATAAAAATTAACATGGCCGCCGATTATTTACGTTTACTAAAATACAACAAATGTAAGTACAACTTTGTCATATTTTATTAAGTTAAATTCAATTTTCTCCATTGTCTCGAGCAAAATTAAATTTTTTTAATGTTAGGAAGAAAAACCGAATTACAATTACTGCAGTTATCAGGTTATATTTTTGCGTATAACCCGTTTGCTGCATTATAATAACATGAAATATAATTTATAAATTGATATTTATTTAAAACATCACAGAAATATTTACCCAAAAGAAACCAATTTCTATAAAAACTTCGAAGTGATTGAAGCCCAAATATTTCAAAAACGATTATTATGAGGTGTCGTTGTTATACCTGAAAATGAATAGTTTTTCACTATATTACTAGAAAACATTTTATCGCGAAAACAGCAATTAAATTCATCTTACCCTAAAAAGTACAGGAGAGTGCTCCAGGATAGAGTAAAAAGCTGTAGTCAAAAACACCTACTTGTAAACAAAGGCAGAATCCTTGTGCTGCTTTACGTAAACTTCGAAGCTTTTCCTACGGAATTGACGCATTTATTTTTTTTTTCAGTTTTAATTATTTTATACGTTTATTTAAATTTATATTTTAAAAAATTACTCGTTAAGGCGTTTTGAAAGCACTTTTTTTATTGGGAATATGCCATACACGAATTTATATTCGAGTATACAACAGCAACCTTATCGTTGTTTATCACATGTATATGAATCTGTGATAAAACACATAATGAGTTTATAATAAAATATTAATTTTTAGTAATTCCAAGTACGTTAAAATTTAAAAATAATCGCACAATATGTATTTATATTTTAGAAAATACAAGGGAACCGGCTTCACCGCATTCCACTGATGTCCTACCTGTTGCATTAATTAATAATATAGCGCTATATCATTTTCGTAATAACAAAGTATATACAATTTATAATTTTTTAAATTTATATCTTTTTTTAAAGAATTGTATTTTGTTTTCTTAAATTTTTCCCAATACATGATACCGCGTGATATCCTAGAAAATTAAATGTAATGGCTAATTAATTGTACATATACAATCTATATTTTGGAGTGATATTTATGACGTTTTCTAAGTTAAAAGGATGTAAACGTAATTGCTTAGAGATACGTTAAAATCTAAGTGAAACAATTTGAAAATTTTCAATTAAACTTTATTCTTTTCATGGGTAATACAATAAAAGTTGTTAGTGAGACATTCGGTCATTTATAAACATTTATTAAGATTTTGTTACGTTAATAGCTTGCCTGTTACTTATAATAATGCTATATTTTACTTAATTCTCTTTTTTATTTGTCCTAAGTTTTTGAATATAAGACTTACGACGAAACAAATCTGTAAACAAATATATGTATGACATAGATAAAAAAAAGCAAAATTTTAACATGTCAAATGGAGTATCGCATGGATGTCCATTTAAGAGAAGCCAATACATCCAACTAGTAAGCAGAAATCCAAATACCATTTGTGTAATTTGGATAACGGTGATCAACATGGCAACAATTGGAAATATCTTTATTTCCATGCATTTTAGAGTAAAATAGCTGTACATTAGCGAATGTACAAAACTATTGATGTAGACGATAGTAATTAAATAGCTGGACTCTTTGAATAAAGCATACCACGATAAGATAACAATCGTTACGTGATGGTAGTAATGAAGAAACATCAAATTTCGTTTATTTAATATTATTAAAATTGTATCTCCCAATTCCCAAACCTTAGAAAATACAAATATAACTGTCCAGAATAAGATCGCTGGTGTATTTTCTGTCAAATTTTTATCGCATATAATTTCATAAAATGATAGTCGCTTAAATGCCTCGTACAGAACTGGAATTCCTCTTATAATATTACAAATGCTATAAATAGCCAAAAGTCCATTCCAAATCGTAAAGGCACGTTTGAAGTTATAAGGAGGTCGATTTCTCATGTGATGCTGAAGAATCTTGATGGTCATCAAGTAGATGATGGAGATGTAGATGGAATAATGCCAATAATTTCCAAAAAAATATCTGACAAAATCAGGAGTAAAAAAGGTTCTTTCGAAATAAAACGGTTCAACTGCGATCGTCACGTTGTGGGTTTTCATTGTCGAAAAATGTCGATAAAACTGAAAATAATTTAAACAATTTAAAGCTATTAATTGACTAAATGTATGGATAATCACGTTTAATACATTTAAATAAAATGTAATCAATATTTATGTGAATCTGTAATAAAATTTTAAATTATTTTTATAACCATTCTTACCGTAATATTGAAATTACACTTAATCTAAATAATTGTTTATTCAAACTTTCATATAATTTCCAAGTGTTAAAAATGATGCAAAATCACTAAATAAAAATTTAATTTTTATAAATAAACAATTTTAAATATGAGTATATCCTGGTTTTATTTATTAGAAAAATGATAAATTGATATGAAATAATTTTTGGGAAATTTATGATTCTACAATAATTTTAATACACAAAAATGATGATTTACTGTGACATAAGAAATGTAAGTTTAATTAAAATTTTGATTATTTACTACCGAAAATCTTACTTATTACTAAACAAACACAAATTTCTTAAAATTAAATAAGCTGGGGCGAGTACAAATAAGCAAAAACAACATTACATAGAACAAGAACTAGAGACGAAAAATTACCATGTAGTAAGATTTTTCAACTTTTATGTTTACGTAACGCTAAAATACTTTGGGAAATATTCGTAAATACGTTAATTTTGAATGAATTTACTTACTATGAAAAATAATTGGAGTTGGCTTAAATAAAATTATTTACCATTACCAGTAAATTGACAATTCAGTAATTCGTGTTCAGAAATAAGACGAGTTTTTAATAAGTCGCATAAAGAAATCTATTGTTAGTTGTTTTCCAAACGTGAAAGTGCTAATACTTATAAATTTATCAGTGTATAATATATCTTATTTAACAAATTCCTATTTTGCTTTTACAGACAGGACAGGAATAGGAATTGAATGTTTCACATATTGCTACAGCACCTACCACTACAATAGAACAAGTATAGTACACAATATCACTTATACTTTAGTTTAGGGCCCATCAGCCGTCGTAAAGTAGAGTAGTACGAAAAGAACGGCATTTATACCAACCACTTACTATGTTAAGAATGTTGTAAATTCTAGTGTCATTTTTCTGTTTTTTGAATTGGAATATTTAAATCAAACGTATTAGTACTTTATTCCATTTATTTAGAGTAAAATAGTTATATATTCAGAAAAATACTAAGTAAATTTAAGGGAAAACGATAGTGACCTCAAGCAAAACATAACAAAGAATAAAATTGTCAAATTATATTATGGCGCTTTCTTTGGTTGCCCCTAAATTATACCTTTTAATTCTTTTTACCACTGTGGCGCTCCCTAAGACTTAGCGCCTATAGCGGCTGCTACGTTCGCCCTGTGGTACAGCCGGCTCTGTCGGTCGTTCGCGCCCGTGTCTGCTCGCGCAAATTTCAAAGTTGCGGCTGTTAAAGGTTTTGTGTCTATCCCAAAGACACAGTGGAAGCACAAAAGAGGTGCCAACCATCTGGTCACAAAATATATAAATCTCAGATAATATAAGAATCGTATAGATTATATTTTAACAATATAATTCGCCAAAGACTACCTTTAAATAATACAAGGCGTGATACTTACCAAACCAAGGTAAAAATAAAATGCGCAGAATTGTGTTTAATATTCGATATTTGTGCACATTTAATTATAAAGATTTACGATAAGTGAGTGTGGAATGGGAAGAGTGCCAACAGTAATTTTTTTTTCAAAATAAGATCGGTATAAATTTCAACATTTCCCTCTTGAATAAACATCTTTATTTCCTGGTTTTTTTTAAAATAATAAAGTAAAGGTATAAGACTTATTAACAAATACGCAATATAAATGTTTTAAAACTCTCATTTTTACTATTTTATAAAAATATATAAGCATTGTTTCTCGATAATTTTATATGAATATAAATTTATAAATATTTCTTTTAATTTAAAATTCTTGTAGTACAGTAGAACCTCCATTATCCGGACCTCTATTATCCGGATTTTCGATTATCCGGATTGTTCAAAATAAACAAAAATTTTACGAATTTGCTGATTTGCACTTGGCGAATTACGACACTGTTTTACGAAATACTGTTTATGTTTATGTACGTGATGGAATGCATAACTTTTTTTGTTTCAACAACGTCTCACCCAGCACAGTGGTCGTAAACTCTTAAATATATTTTACGTAGTAATAAAAATATAACTTGACATACGTATTTATAAATAATTTATATTCAAATTACATCATTTCTATGACCAAGGGCGGCGTAAGGCAT
>NW_019389325.1:176792-185798 GCF_000671375.1 Centruroides sculpturatus
TCTAAATGTTTGTTTCGTTCTTCGAAAGTCGTCCAATTTTTATTTTTGACTATTTTAAGTAAAGTTTCCTTCTGTTTAATTAATGTGAGCGTGTGTTTAGATATAAAATTTTTTAAGAAGTCTTTCCTGCTAGTTTTATTTTTTTACATATTTTTTAGTCGGAAGATATTTATCAATAAAAACGAGTAAAATGGTGTTTAAATAGTCAGCTAATTGGTCAGTTGTCAAACTTGAAGTATAATAATAACAAGTGATGCGAAGTGCCTATAGAATTTACATATATTTTCCTTTGTAATAGCTTATCTTAAAATAGGTTTGTTCTTCCACGGCATCTTCTACTATCAACAGCGTAATACATTTGTAAATTTCCTAAAAATTAATTCTCCGAATTTCCATAAGTCACTATTTCCCTCGAAAAAAGTATCAAGTAGGCCAATCGTATGGTAACAGACAACGCTAATTAAAAATAATTAATGTTATTAAACATCATATATTTTTTTTATTTCTCAAAAGACACTGTTGCCAGGTTGGACTTTTACAAGCATCTTACAGTAAATCTACAAAACCAACAAAAAAAAACAAAAAACAAAAACAGTACTGGAGCTGAGAAAAAAAATTAATTAAGAACAAATATCATTGCGTCTTAAGTTTTTTTTTTTGTTTTTTACATTTTTTTCTGAAGATTTCATAACTCGATATGTTACGTAAATCGTTGCCCAGACTATTCCAATAGAAGATTAATTGAAAGATCGGTGCAGATTCCGAGAAGCTGTTTTCTTTTTTTCCCTTTATATATTTGAAGCCCTCCAATAGAATCTGTTTCTTGTAAATTTCACTAATCTTGTCAATATTATCCGTGCGGTAGAGTTCAGATACTGATTCCATAAAGTTTAAATTATAAATTGAACGCATGTAACGACTTTGTGCTATCTGAAGTTTATTAACAGCGTATAGAGATGCGGTTTCCCATACAGCGATACCATATCTTATTCTAGCTTCAATGCAAGTGTGGTACAGCCGTTTCGAAAGTGAGGTACTTAAAAAAGCTTGAATTCTCTTATTTATCCCAGTATACTTTGCCAGGGAAAGTGCAACATCATCTGTATGTTTATTCCAGCGAAGATTGTCATCAAAAGTTACTCTCAAAAACTTAATAGCATTTACTTTTTCTATGTTATAATCAGTTATTTTAATTTTCAGGTGATGTCGATTGATTGTTTTATTCCTATTTGCAAAGCGGAGGAATTTAGTTTTATTTATGTTTATTACTAATCCATTGTTTTCCATATAACTATTTTAAATTTTTAAAATGTGATTTAAATTCTCCTGAAGAATTATAACGTTTGTATGAGAATAACTTATGACTAGATCGTCAGCGTACATCAGTATATTCTCTTTTGGTATATAGTTATACAAATCATTAATATATATATTGAAAAGCGGTGAACCCAGGATCGAACCTTGAGGAACGCCCTTGTTCGGCCTGAAAGAGCTAGAAGTAATTTGTCCAATTTTTACAAAGTAAATTCTGTTTGACAAGTATGATTTTAACCAGCTTAGAGCAGTCCCTCTTAGACCAACAGTTTGCAATTTTTGATACAAAAGTTCATGATTTAAGCTATCAAATGCCTTTGAAAGGTTCATAAAAACTGATATTGCTATTTTCGATTTGTCAAGTTGTGACATTATTAATTGTTTCAAATGCAACAAGGCATCTACCGTCGAAAATCCTCGTTTATAAGCATATTGGTTTCTGTGAATAACCTGGAATCTGTCTATAAAAGTTGAAAATCTCTTGTAAAAAATCTTGTCCAAAATTTTAGCCAACACTGACATTATTATTGTGGGGCGATAATTTTCAATTACACTATTTGGTCCTTTATTTTTATACAATGAAAAACTAAGTTTTGATTTAGTTTTTGCGAAAAGTTACCATTTTCAAAAGATTTATTTATCAGATACGATAATGGTTGAGTTACAATATCAGATATGTGTTTTAAGATTTCAATATTTAAGAAACTGATGTCTGGAGTGCTGTTTTTCAAACCTTCTATAGTATTATAGTCTTCTAAGGCCGTTGTATTTTCCAAAAAAAAAAGTATTAGAAATATTAACATTTGTTCTATGTTAATCCGAAATGATATTGCCGAAGACATCTGAAGCAAAGTTGTTCAAGGACCTGTAGTGCTCGGCAAAAATATCACTAAAAGTGCACTCATCATTTATCATTTTCCCCTTGTAATTCAAATGATCTATTCTAGCCTTATTCTTTGTCCTGGTTACCTGAAAGGGCAACGTGTTAATACTTTTCCAGAAGTCAGAAGATTTAACATTAGAAAACAGAAGACTATAATAGTTTTTCTCTTCATTACGGATATTTTTTCTGATTTGTTTATTCAAGTTATTTATATCCTCTAAATGTTTGTTTCGTTCTTCGAAAGTCGTCCAATTTTTATTTTTGACTATTTTAAGTAAAGTTTCCTTCTGTTTAATTAATGTGAGCGTGTGTTTAGATATAAAATTTTTTAAGAAGTCTTTCCTGCTAGTTTTATTTTTTTACATATTTTTTAGTCGAAAGATATTTATCAATAAAAACGAGTAAAATGGTGTTTAAATAGTCAGCTAATTGGTCAGTTGTCAAACTTGAAGTATAATAATAACTCCAGGAGAAACAAGACGACAAAGCATAACGTAAACGGCAAATTGAGAAATTATTGATTTTACGGTAGAATGCTTTGTAGAATTTATCCTCGTATCAAGGTCTTTTTCAGCGGTAAAGACGATGATAGGTAGATGGTCAGATATCAAATTTTAATGTATTAAAAATTGACACGCACTATCGTTTGTTAGACCAAAGTCTATCAAAGAGTGAGTATTTTTCCGTATCTGTTGGTTGAATCAAATCAGCCAGAATTGTTAAATTTTCAGCAAAGCAAAGATTTACCAGTTCCGATGTGTCAGAGGAGTTATTTTTAAGTAAATCGATGTTAAAATCCCCGATTATTTGTAATTTATATTTTCCATATTTAGTTGATTTATGTAATAGTATTTCATTTATAACATTTAGGGAATTTCTGTAGTTTGTCGATGAGGAACGATAGACTATTACCAGCATCAAATTATCTACAACTATCGTAATTACATCTATATAATTCCATGTAAAAATTAGATCTAAAACAACATAATGTTTATCATTATGTATATATATTACTATATCTCCATGCTGATTAGGTTTTCTTTTTCTTTTTTCTTGCCGATAGTCTTTTATATATGGTGGAGAATTTACATCATTTGTCCAAGTCTTGCAAAAAGCTAATACATTATAAGTTGTAGTTATATTCCTCGGTTGTTTAAAGTATTTCTAAATATTTACTATTTAAACCTCTTACGTTGCAATAATAAACTAATATGCCCTTTTTGGAAGAGTCGTCTATCTTTGTGTGTGTTAATAATTCAGTCATTCTGAAAAATTTTTTAAATTATATATTTTTTGACTTTTTTAAAATCAATAAATATATAATAAATTTTCTTTCATTTAAATAAAAAAACTAAGTAAATTTAAAACGCGAAAGTCGGAGTCAGAATCGACAAATTTTTTAATGACTGACTCCGACTCCACAGACCTGCTATAAACTCTCTCTATCGCGACAGTTGGATTCGATAGACTAAGAAATATAGTTCTACAGTCGACCCCCCTATAAGATAGAGATACGTTCCATTCTCTAGGAATCCGATTTCTTACGAATCCTTCCAATCACAACCCGACACGTGTCAAGTTTACGGACTACAGCTGTTTGAAAGGTTTTCTTCCATAAAATTAATCGATTCTAGACTAATTTGACTGAAAATTCCGAAACGCGTTTAAATTTTTGAGAATAATCCATATAAACTATGCTATAAACATAAAATTGTCGGATTACTTACAGAGTGTGCACCGTTCGACGATGCCATTGCGTCAGCTTGTTTCCGTCGCGGAGCGGCGCATCGAACGGTTGGCGCGTGTTTTCTGATAAGTTATTTTTCTGAGAAAAATTCGCTGAACTTTGGAGTTAATAAAAATAAATTTTTATGGCTATTGAATAATAAATGTTTTATAGTAGGTCCAGTGCTCGTTTAAACTCAACGGTTTGTGCAATATTTGCTATTTGTCTAGATTTAACCAATCCTGTTGCGACACGAGTTGGCGATGACGTTTTACCGTATTATACGAGTATCTTTTAGCGTGTTTATACGAACACGATCGCAGTTTTGTTATATGAATCCGTATTATATAAACCCGTGTTATAGGGAGTCTACTGTATGATATTTTATGTACAAATTATTTTGTACATATAATGCTGGTCATCCATTTAAGGCCACTTTTGACAAAATTTTTTTTTTTCAATTTTTGGAATGTTTTTTAGGTCCCCAAATTTTTTCAAAATTTTTTGTCAGCGCGAAAAAATTTTATCGCGATTTTAAAGAGACTTTGATAAGGCTCAATTAAGGCTTAATTGTTTTTTAATGGGAGTTTTTTATCAAATTTATTTCATGGTTCCTAAGTTGTAGCGCACGGATTTTCCTTCAGTAAAGTTATTTAAAGCTGCTTTCTGATGTCAAAAACGACCTCCGATAGTTTTTTAATATTTTTAATAAATCGATTTTTTAATATATTAATTTAATTAATTAGGGGGGGGTCGGAAATCGCAATAAAATTTTTAATTTTGTAAAAATATTTAAAAATATATGTGTTGGTCATATTCACCTTACTTTAAACCCTTATCCTCCCGAGACGTATATGAGAATGTCCCGGGAAATCCGACTCCAGCTGTGTTCAAGGTCATCCAGCTGTGTAAACAATGAATCATCGGTGTTAAATTTCACAGAAAAATTTGAAGCATTTTCTTCAAAATTAACGCATTTCTTTCTTTTTTTTTCAGTTTTAAGTATTTTTTATGTATTTTCTATGCTTAATTACATCATAATTAAAAACAGTCGGGCATTAAGGGGTTAACTACCGAATTTTACGTAACGCTATGTAACCTTGACGAGTTATTTAATAACATTTGCAAACCAAACCAAGTTTATACCTAACGCCATCTATTGGCAAGAAATTTAACAAAATAATAAATTAAATATAATTTTTACAAGAAAAAATATAACTTTAAAAAAAAACATATATTATATTTACTTAATTACTGTGACAATAATATAGAGCGAAATATACATGCTGTCATTACTGAGACATTTTTTCAGTAGTTTTAAATTATTTAAAATAATTAATTAAAAATTATAATTATTAAAGTTATTAAGAGATGGCGCCTAATGTCTCCCACTACTGCCAAATTCGTTGCATAATTTATTTAGTAATATTGCCGTTTCTAGCCCGATAGAATTCGGCATTGGTTGGTGTCTAGTTAAGAATATATTTAGAATATAAAATTTTTACGAATATTGAGCTATTTAAATCCAAAAAATAGATTACAGTAATATTTAAAATAATAAAACGGACAAAACGTTGGTTAAAGGTTGAAAAAGTTTGTTACGGTTAATAAATAATTGTCAGGTGAAATAAGGCGTGTTTTGTGGGTATAACATATAAGTACAGTAATTATTCTCATAGTTTAACAAGATTTTTTTATTTAAACAAGTCATGTGAAGTCTTTTGGACATTATGGTTATCAACTGGATCGCATGCCGAGTCATCACAACCTGTCTAACAGGAATCGCTTCGAAATATTTATAATAGAACAGTATTAATTAATTAATTAATTTGCATTGATTGACCATTCTCTCTTCCGGGAGGAAGTCAACGACTACTTTTCCTGGAATTACTTAAACTCCCGTATGCAACGGCCCGAATTTTTATCGGATCTGCGGTATGGTGGCATTAAAATTGGGAAATTCAAAATACGAGGTTACCGGCCTGCACAAAATATCATTTAAGTGGTTTTCCAGGGTGCAGAAATCAAATATTAGGACCGTTTTTCGGGAGATTTGAATCATGGTCATATGACTGTGAATAAAACAGTTTCTTAGAGGTATCATTCTTACAGATAGGAAATAATTATATATGAAAAAATTTAAGATATCACATTTTCAATTGGTGTTTACTTCACTAATGAAATTGTAACATACTACGCGAAAATCGCGATAAACGTGACAATGGTAGGCTGAAATAACTGAACTATTTAAATGGTTTTCATTTTAATATTTATTATATTATAGGGTAAACTTGCATAATTTGTACCCCTTAAGGAAAAACCATCATATTATCGAAATTAATAAACACAAATTATTTTTTATTTTAAGTGACTTTTATTTGGGAAATATTTTATTACTACCATAATCAAATTTAGCATAAATCTTATAAACTTCTGAGAAATAAACAATTTAAAAATACAGTAAAAAATACGATTTAGCACCATTACTGATATATTCTTAAATCGTACTTTAAGATCCTATCATTGGTTTGCAGTCTTGAAAATAAAAATCTTAACCAATAATGTATTAATACGTGTTTATATTAACTCTTAACAAATTCGGCGGATGGTCTTTGCCAATTTTTGGCAGTCATCGCAGTTGTAATCCGTTGTTATTTTAATGGTTTTTGCGCAAAGTTCATGAACCCATATCTCACATTGTATGCAGTTAATAATACTTTCTTTACGTCTTCTTGGCATAATTTACAATACCAACTGTTATTTTCATCTTCTTGTTTGTTTTTATTTTTCTTTTGGTGATATTTTAGTAGTTTTACTTTTCTTTGCACCAAGATTATTTGATACGTTTTTCTTCTTGAATTTCCAAGAATACCACGTATTGGAGATATTATTTCAAATGTCGTTCGAACTGTCTCTGCATTAGAACTGTTTACTTTCATTCCTAAAGAACATTCCTTCGCTTTCTGTTCTAGACATTGATCTTGCTGTTTTTCCGAAGTATGAGTTGTTGCTACCTCAGGAAGTTGTGGGTACTCAACTTCTTCAGTCTGCTCTTGCTCAATAGTCTGATTGGATTGTGCCACACACGTTAAAGTATCTGTTTGTTTTTGTTGCCTTTCAGTTGCCAGATTCTGGGAGACTTCCGCCGATTCACTAAGATTATCATCTTCGTCAAGAACGACATATTCCTCATCCCTGACCTTAAAGCGATTGCGAGGCCACAATCCGCAAGATTCGAAGCCATGTATGTGTGTGTCCATACAAACGGCTCGAGGATATGCTTTATTAACAGAGAACACTCTCTCTACGCTCAGCGGGCTTCCCAAGTGCCTGAGACTACCGTGTACCTGTCTCTTGCCCTTCTCCCCTCCTCTCTCGTTCACCCCGCAATTTAAGGGTTTTTTGGACGGGGACTTCCGACCAATCACAACTCCTTCTTGCCCGAACAGCTTACACTCGGGTCCGCCATCATCCGACGAGAGTGGAGCTTACACAAATGTCCGCCACCTGTGTACGTTCGTTTGTTTACCATATGGCAAATGTACTAACGTCTGACTGCAGGGGTCCAATTAACAAAGCCGGCGCTTCCTTTGTTTTCCATTGTTTACAAGTCAATACCTTACAAGTGGTATTATCCGACCGCACGTGGGTCCAATTGACAAGGTCGCGCCTGTTTTGTTCCCACTCTGCTAAAAGGTCACTACTTTACATCCCGACTTATGCGAAACGCGGTTATCGCTCGGTCCCACCTATTGCGTAAGTTCGGGACATTACTGTAATCAAATTTATCAATTTTTCCAAAATGGCATTTTTTCTATCAATTATATCTTGATTGAAATCCCTAGATTATTAATAAAATTTAAATACATAAGGTAAAGCCACTGCATAAATAAAAGGTTATAATTTTAAAAGTAAATAAACTATTAAAGAAATACTGTATATATTTTTTAGTTGGAAAATTGTTGTTTCAACTGTAAGTAAATTTTTAAGATTTTTCGTTGTTTGTCTGTCTTTTTTTGATCTCGAGAACGGTTTTAGATAGATGAAAGCCGATATAGAAATGGAGGTTAATGAAATCTCCTGGAATCTTTTTCCTGTATCTTTAAAACTGCTTTTTATTAATTAAAGAAACATTAATTAAATTAAAGAAATTAAATTAATTAAATTAATTAAATTAATTAAAGAAACATTCTACGTATTTCATTTTTTCGAAAAACAAAAGTTAAAGGAACCCGCTGTATCCCAGGTCTTATAGAAGCTTCCAATCGCCCTGTACGGTACATAACGTATTTCCAGGAGGATCCATTAACCTTAATCCATTATTTTCCTGGAATATTTTTACTGTAATAGAGGAGTTCGGCAGGGATACCCATTGAGTCCATTACTGTTTTGCTTGTATATTGACGGTTTGGTAACAAGGTTGAATGAAATTCAAAAATTTAATGGTTTATTGATAGCAAATAACACATATATTAAAGTTCTACTGTATGCCGATGATGCGTTGATATACCGGTAGAATTACAATTGGCAATTGACGGCTTGCTGAGTTTTTCAATTGATATAGACTTGCAAATTAATATTAAAAAACTAAGATAGTGGTTTTTCAAAATAGAAATAGATCAACTAAATTTAAATGGTTTTTGGATAAAGAAGAAATTGAAACAGTGGAAAAATATAAGTTTTTGGGAATTTGATTTAAATATAACCTTAATATAAATGCCCACTTTGAGATTAATGCGAGGAAAGCCAATGGTGCTTTGGTGAAGTTATGTAAAATATTTAATATCTCAGGGATATCTTCATGTTCTCCACACATCAGATTATTTGATTCAACGGTTAAATCTGTTTTGTCTTATGGAACTCAGGTTTGGGGTGTGGAGAATGTCAATACCTTTGAGCTAATTCATAGAGATTTCTTGAAGAAAATGCTAGGATTAAGATTTCATTCATCGAATGTTGCTGTTTTATGAGAAACCGGACGGGTACCGCTAAGAATCTTTTTTTATAAAAGCTGTTTTAAAGCATTATATTTACTGTGTATTATAAATATACAGGTAACCCCGTATAACACGGCACTTCTATA
>NW_019389326.1:0-4674 GCF_000671375.1 Centruroides sculpturatus
AAAAAAAAATTTCCGAATACTCACCTATATAACTGCCATCTAGGTACTCAATTTGGTGAAAGGATGTTTGTTATCCAGAGTGAATCATGGCTAAAAATTTGGAAGAAGGATTCCTACCGTGAAACTTTCTTAAAAAAGAGAAAATTTCCAGAAAAGTTTTGATAAGGTAAGAGAATTCTTTCCTTCGAATCAAACCTTTCACTTACTCACAGTGCCACGAAAATATTTCTGTGGGCTTAAAATGGCGGCTGGAAGAAGCATAGACTTTCGCTATAAGGCTAGAGGCTCTAAACCTTAAATAGATACTGCTCAAGACGGAGCAATAGCCTCTGTAAAATATGGTCAAACGAGTTTGTATAACATGCTAGGCACACGTGAGAATTACGAGAAAGGTCTCGTCTCTCAAACACAGTGTGTAATATACAGATTTCTAACAAAGAAAAAGAAAAAAAAAAATATTATCTCTCTTCGATCAAAAGTTGGAAGGGTTTCTCCCAGTAGCAGTCAAATTAAATTTCCATATTGCTTCTAGACCTTGGACGTTGAGCAAAAGATAAACCAATTATATCCTAGGCCATCAAGCTTTAAATCAAAACTTATCCGAACATCAAAAAAAAAAATATTCGGTACATCAAAAAAAAAATATTCTTCATCTATGATAACTTGTCAGGCAGGTAACTGATGTACTGTCGTAACAAGAATTAGGTTCAAACCCATTACGATAGGATAATCACTCGTTCCTATAATCAAACGAAAATGTAAAAATAACCATTCGTTACACACTATAACTCTAGAAAATCCTGGTTTTGGGAAATGAAAATCCTAATGAAATGGCAGGATCAGATCGGGTTGATGTGAGTTAATCACAAAAAAAAAATGATACCCTTGAAATTCTGGAAGAAGACATCCCAAGCTGCTGATTCCACAAGTGACATTGAAAAATGGATAGGAAGCAGTTATGACTCTTATAGGAGAGGGACATCCAAAGTGAATGGGTTATTCTCCCTCCTAGATTACTACCAACCGGGAAACACCAAGCTCGAGAACGAAATCTGAAGAAGTGGAGCAGGTGTAGAAAATATTGTCCATCGGTATACTATTCTCGCCTTTCCTATTATTTTTGAAGGAAAGATAAAAGGATACATGAGGTCCTATTCCTTGTTTAAAAGGTATAGTTAACAAAGTTCACATTGCTGCTCTTGAACAGCAACATAGCAGTTTATATGATATAAACCAGGCAACTTTTGTTACATTCCCATAAAAAGTTGAATAAAAATAAACAAATGAATTCGTATTCTGAAATGCTTCCAATAATAATACCAACGACAGTAATAATAATGAAATTGAAGCGTAACGCAAATAATCCTTCTTCAATCAAATGTAAAGGTAGAATGGATTTATCCCTTTACATGAAAAAAAACTTTTAGTAACTTGCGAAAGAAATATGGTTATCATTTCCCGTTTAAATGTAGAGACTAGAGTTACTCATCATTCTCCTTATCAAAAGAAAACTATCTCCCTTTAGAACTGGCAATCTGCTGATAGCAAGTCAACAGCCAAAAAAAATAATATATCTATATACCTCACCTTTTAGTTAAGGTGTGCCGTACCGTGATTCCTTGTGTTTACTTTGTTTTCCGCTTCGGGAAGGGTTCTTATTCCGAGGAGAGGTACGTGGAGTTAAGATAGGAGGAGAACCGGTCCGACGGGGAGGAGTGTGCCTGCCGCCGGTACTAGGCGTCTCGTCCTTATCTAAATATGGTTCCACGGGTGCGTGTTCCAATGGAATCTGGTCTATACTATTAATATTACAATTAGTACAAAAAGGAGAAGGCTCAATCGCGCGTACAATACGTTGAAGTATTTGCGATGCCGTAGAGCTCGGTAACATCAAAGAAAAATCGAATCGGACGTCCTGTGTAGGACCATGGGATTCTGTATAGATCTCCCGTCGCTTCCGCTGCGTTTCTGCAAAGAGATGACAAGCTTCTTGTATGTTAGTAGGGAAATAGGAAGAGGTTCCTTTTTGGTTCATTTCGAGATGTCCTTACTTTCCTATAGGGCACGGGGTCTTTTTCCTCTTTTTAATAAAAATTTTGCTACTACTGCCCTTACAAACCCTAAAATAAAAGTAAGACTTTAATATTTAGTCCTTTAATAAGGTTTCCCTAAAAAAAAAAAATGAGGAAAATTCATAATTAGCACTTATTAATTAAGTAACCGACAACCCAGCTATTAATTTCTAGCTAGAAAAGGGAAGATTTCTCTGGCACATAAAACTAGTTCCCTTTTTGGATTTCGGATGCTAGTCCTGGTGGTTTTGAGGATATAAGGCGTAATATACCTAGGATTTAACTAAATTTTAAGCAGTTCATCTCAAATTTTAATACTTGTTATCTTATGCCGTGGCTTCTTTTTATCCATTCACTTCTTACGTTTTTCTAGAAAAGTTTGAAAAAGTATTTATAAGATGATAAGTAGTATAATGTCTTACCTATTTATATTTTGTCTCCCTGGACCCAAAATTCAAAGTGAAGGTGATCGATGGACACTCGGAGAGACAAAGCGTGGTATTCGACTCCTACTAGGTCGAGGCATCACCCAAGGTTGTTCGGGTACGGGACCTCGACTGCGTAGTGCATAGGGAGGAGTTATCTCAGTAACTTCCTCTTCGGAACTTCCGCTCTCGCTCTCTAAGTCTCCATCTTCACCTTCGCTTTCCTGTTCTAGTTGTTCTTCTGAAATTTGTTCTGGGATGGAGCTTAAAATGAATTCATCCCACGGGTCGATATATGTCATGTCTTGTCCCA
This sequence comes from Centruroides sculpturatus, assembly GCF_000671375.1. Classification (NCBI taxonomy): domain Eukaryota; kingdom Metazoa; phylum Arthropoda; class Arachnida; order Scorpiones; family Buthidae; genus Centruroides; species Centruroides sculpturatus. Next base: position 2,811 of record NW_019389326.1, read on the forward strand.
TGGCTTGCATTTCGTCGTCATCGCCCTTACCTTGTTTTTCCGGTGGTTCTTCCTCTATTTCTTTGCTTACTTCAAATTCTTCTCTAGCGATAGAGGGTTTAATTCGGTCAGCGTGTACCTTCAACTTATGTTTAGTCTGGATATTTTCTATCTGATAGTTCACTGGACTAAGAACATCGACTATTCTATAAGGACCTGACCATCTTGGAGCTAGTTTTCGCTTTATTCCTCTAGGAACAACTACTTCCTTTAATAAAACTCGGTCGCCTACTTGATAATGAGGTGGCTTATTTTGCCTTTTCTGCCTTTCTCTTCGTTCTTTAGCAGCGAGTTCGGCTACCTCTTGTGCCGTTTTATGGGCATAACTCATTCTTGCCCTTAATTCAGATGCGTAATTATCATCAATATCATACGAAGTAGTAGCGGGATTATTAACTACTTCAAACGGGTAAGTAGGATCTCTTCCATACAAAAGAAAAAATGGACTTTCGTCGGTCGACGCGTGTACAGATGTGTTATACGCAAATAAAGCGTATGGGATCCATTCGTCCCAATCGCGTTGGTCCTTTGCTACATAATGCGATAAAATATCAATAAGCGTTTTATTAAATCGTTCGACTACGCCATTACATGCTGGATGATAAGCAGTCGTAAGAAGTCGCTTTATTTGTAGCAACTCACATACTTCTTTGAACATCTTGGAGATAAGATTCGGTGTTCTATCTGTCAACAACTGTGTTGGAGTAGAGTGGCGTAATATGATATTAGTAACGAACGCCTTTGCAATCGTCTTGCTACTAACATCCGGTAGTGGTATAGCTTCTGCGTATCGGCTAAAATGATCTACAAATACTAGAATATATTTATTTCTGTTTGTTGTGATAGGTAAAGGTCCTATAATATCCATCGCTGTTCTTTCGAATAAATGCGTAAGAGGCGAAAATAATTGTAATTCGGCCTGTGCCTTTCGACCTCGTCGTCGATGTTTCGCACAACTTTGACAACTTTGACAGTAATTTCTAATGTCCTTTTTCATTTCAGGCCAATAAAACAGTTTTCCTATTTTATTCTGCATTTTTAATTCTCCTAAATGTCCTGCAATAGGATTGTCATGGAAAGTATATAATATATATTCCTTTAAACCTGAAGGTATAACAATTTGTTCCCACCAGTCGGTTCTTTTACGATTGGTACCTTTGTGACATAATACTTCTTCCTCGTTTAAATAGAATTCGTTTAAATCTAAACTATTTAACTTCCCAGATGTGATATCATCCTTTAAAGCCTGTATGATAGGTTTCCATCTTATATCGCGTTGTTGTAGGTTTCCTATCTGTGTATTCGAGAATATAGGTTCAACTTCCTTTATCTGCCTAATTGGAATGCGACTTAACGCATCAGCGTTAAGATGTGCGTTTCCCGCTTTATGTATGACATCAAATTCAAACTCTTGTAGGAAAATAATCCATCTAGATATTCTCGAATTCGTAGTAGAATCTTTACTGTTAATCAACCATCGTAACGGTCGATGATCTGTGATAATAGTAAATTTTCGTCCGTATAAATATGGTTTAAAATAACGTACGGCCCATACCGTAGCTAAACATTCCTTTTCTGTCGTACTATAGTTTAGTTCCGGTTTTCGAAGTAATCGACTTGCATAAGCAATAGGTTTTTCTTTATCGTTCTCTTCCTGTGATAATACGGCTCCTAAAGCTAAATTAGATGCATCGGTTGCCAATATAAACGGTTTTGTGAAGTCTGGAGACTTCAAAAGAGGAGCTGAAGTGATAATGTCCTTCAGTCGTTCAAAACTATTTTGTTGATCTTGACCCCATTCAAAAGCCATGTCCTTCTTCAATAG
>NW_019389327.1:0-525 GCF_000671375.1 Centruroides sculpturatus
CCAGTAATTTCAGTAATCTTCCAGCATTTTAATTCCTTTTCCAAATCTGTTAGTAGTAATAAATAATCTGCAAACCTAATACTGTGTATTTTTGATTCATTGATTTTTATTGCTTTTGTTTTCTTTTAAATTATTTCATTTCTTTGATGAAATAATTAAGTAGATAAAGAGAAAGTAAGCATTCCTGTCTTTATGTTTTTTCCAATTTTTCCAAAATGTTTTTTCTAATTGCTCCTGTTTTCATATGTCTGTTTAACCTTTTGGGACATTCCAGTTTTCAATGCGAGTGTTGAGTGTTGAAGTCAACAATTTGACGTCATCAACGACGTTCCAACTCGAGTACGAAGTGCTTAGTTCCCATAATTCCATTCTCAGCAAGATGGATTCCATTCAAATGTCTTACCAATTACCCACAATTCATTGGAAAGTAGCAGTCAACATATCTGTTGAGTGCTGAGTGTGTTGAGTCAGCGCTGACAACAGCGCTACCTCAACGTTGAAAAAAGGAACGAATTTTAACGAATG
>NW_019389327.1:1296-4753 GCF_000671375.1 Centruroides sculpturatus
TCGGGACATTCCAATTTTCAACGCGAGTGTTGAGTGTTGAAGTCAACAATTTGACGTCATCAACGACGTTCCAACTCGAGTACGAAGTGCTTAGTTCCCATAATTCCATTCTCAGCAAGATGGATTCCATTCAAATGTCTTACCAATTACCCACAATTCATTGGAAAGTAGCAGTCAACATATCTGTTGAGTGCTGAGTGTGTTGAGTCAGTGCTGACAACAGTGCTACCTCAACATTGAAAAAAGGAATGAATTTTAACGAATGTTGAGATCAGCGCTGAGTCAGCGTTGAAAATTGGAATGTCCCGTTTGTTTTAATGCATTATTTCTTATATAGCAGAATTTGTTATTGTATTCATTTTGGAACTTGTCTAAACTAATGACAATAACTTACATTATAGTTAAATAAAACAATTGCAATTAGCAGAAATTCTGGTTTCAATGATTCTGTCTGACATTAAATACATAAGTTAAATGATTAGAAAACATATAACAGTAAGATTAATTAATTATAATTATCATCAATGTTTTTATCATTATGGGAAATCACCCTTAGCATGAAAATAGTAAATTCTCCAATACCTTATTTGCTGAAAAAAATTTTTCATGAATGTTTTTGATCTTTTCCACAATTCATCCTCAAGTGTAAACTACTGTTGCCTTAAAATGGGTCTTTAAAACGGTTAAAGTCGTCACTGTCGAAATTTTAAGTCTGTTTTTCTTGTGTCCACAGTTCATTTATTAACTGTGGACACAAGAAAAACAGACTTAAAATTTCGACAGTGACGACTTTAACCGTTTTAAAGACCCATTTTAAGTATTTCTCTTGTGCTGAGTTCCATGTCCAAATATCAAAAGAAAAATATTTCTTGAAGAAATCCATAAATCTGATAAATATTCTGATGAATCTAAAATATAAAATTTGACTATTATATATGTTTTAAAGCTGCAACTTTTCTAATTGTGTTTGTGAATATTTTTTGTAATATAATTGTTTTTTCAAAAATAAATTCAACTTTAAAAAATAAGACAGTATGTGAATGTATGTATTGTTATATCAGTATTTTATTTAAAATGCAACATATAATATTTAATAGATTTATTTTTGATTTTTTCCATTTTTAACATGTCACATTTTTTTATGAAATGTCCCAGGTTTTATAAGTAAAAATGTGGGAATGTCCCAGTTTTTTAAAAAAACATTATAGGAACCCTAATTTAAAACAAATTTGTGCTATCTTTAATATAAGAATTACCTGTTTCTTATCATTTTATTTAAAATTTTCAGCTTAAATATCTTAAATACTTTTTTCAGCAGAACTTTAATATTTAAATGAACATTTTTGGCTTATTTTTATAAGTATGAATCAGGTTTAACAAGAAGATTTGAACTTTAAGTTCTAACATTTAATAAGGTTTATAATTTCTTAGGTAAAAGCATCTGACAATGGGCATCCTGTAAGAACTACTACAACTCGAGTTCTATTGGATATTGTTGCCAGACGTAAAAAATCAGTTCATCCTCCAGTTGTGAAAGATACAGATAGTGTTATTGTTGTAGCTGAAACTGACAAAATTGGAGATCTTGTTGCATTGATACAAGCGGATGATCTGGATGGTGATAGACTATGGTATTATATATTTGGTAAGTTTGAAATTATTTGTTTAACAATCCAATGTATATGTAGCAATTCTAATATAGAACTATATATTATTATTTATTTCAATTAAAATTTTAAATCCTTTATTATTTTGAGTTATTTTTATCTTATTATTTTCAGTAAAAGATGGAAATGATTTAATTAAAAGCATAAAATATGAACATATTTTATAGAAATCAAGAAATGTTCTATCAGAAATGGGAAAGAAAAATAAGATTACTTTTATATTTGAATTTTTAACTATTATGTGCAGTAAATAAAAATAAGCGAGTATTTTCAATTAATTGTTCTTTGATTTAGATTAGTAATTCTTATTGATATTCATTCAATTATATTGTAATAAGTATAAATAAATTGAAAGCATTTAATGTGGCTTTTAGGTTGTTGGTATTTTTAGTAAAGTGATATTTACATGAAATATATTTTTATTTAAAACAACCAAATGTTTAGCATATGACTTTTGAATTTCAATTCTAAGATGAAATGTAGATTAATTTTAAATAAATTTATATATCATAATTTTGTGATAATAATTTGCATTTGGTATTTCTATTCTTCAAAATATTGCTAGAATGGAAATAAAATTGTGCACTGAAATGGCAATTGAAAACTTGGCACATACTGATATCTGTTTTTAGTTGATATTGCCTCATATATTATGTTTTTCATCTATTTCTTATGTTTCATTTTTATTAACAGTAGATATATTTGTAAAATAAGGAATAGATAAAATACAATATTTGAAACATAATCTCCTAAACTGCATTGTGTTGAAAATATAGAAAATTGCTTAGTATTTTTCAAGATAAAAATTCAAGTAGGAGCAGCAATAATAGCAATTCAAGTATGGATTTACACACACAAAAATAAATGGGCAGTACTAAAGATGAGGCATACATTTATGTTTGCTTTGATATTTTTGGTAAATTTATAATGGTTGATATGTACAGTACAGTACATTTATGATATGCAAAGGATTTTTCATATTTTTTAAAGATTATTGTGGTAAATTTATACAAAGCTGTTTGAGGAGTTCTCATAATTATGAGTTAAAATTAGTAGATCATCTGTATTGTTTCATTACTCGCACCTGTTCAAATTGATCTTTAAAGATAGATAACTTTCATGAGTTGCATGCAATTACAGTAAGGATATTGAAAGGTTTAGCTTTTAGTAAAATTAAAATGTTCTGTAGATATCTAATGTATATATAGTCTATAAAATATTTAATTTAAAGTTGTCACAATGCTTTTTTTCATCATAAAAAATAGAAATGGCAACACCAGAAATCTGTGAATTTTTGTGAAATATTTGAACAAGTGAGTGAAACCTGAAGGGGGAGAGTGATACCTACTATATGTATACACAAGTAACCCCCATATAACACGGCACTTCTATAGCACGGATTCACTCTAACACAGTTCGAGAAATGGGTAAAACCCTCGTACAACATGAAATGTAATAAATTTCTACATACTTAAGTACTAATAGTTCACGAAAATTATTATTTTCGTGAACTATTAGTTACTTAAGTATAGTTAGAACTATTAGTTAGAACTATTAGTTACTTAAGTATAGTTAGAACTATTAGTACTTAAGTATGTAAATTTTCTTTTCTCGTCTCCATACACATGGTCCTTCGCGAAAATAGTTTCAATTTTGCCATATCTCGACGCTTCTGCTTCTGTGTTGCCAGATGTTTTTCCCTTATTCCATAAGTGCTTAGAACCATATAAGGAAATTTATAGAGATCTTTTAACTAGAAGCAAGCAATCTAAAATTACATACACTTTTTG
>NW_019389328.1:0-4854 GCF_000671375.1 Centruroides sculpturatus
AATTGAGTTGAGTATACAGTTTATATATACGGTGGAACCTTGCTTAATGAGCATAATTCGTTCCAGAATCTTATTTGTAATGCCAAATACTCATTAAGGGAAACAATTTTTTTCCATATAAATTAATGTAAAATATGATAATGCATTCCATGCTGAAAAAATACTCAAATATTTTATGTATAATGTTTATTCAAAGAAAATTATACAATATACGTTGTTAAGAAGTGTGAATCATCTTCTTCTTTTCTTCTATCGCAGATTGAACCAATCTGGAAGGCGAATTTGATTTGCAGAAAACAAAAAAATATCAAAAAAATATGTTTCATAAGCAGCCAAATGATAAGCCAAATTTTTGGGCTATGTAAAGGTTATAATTAAATATTAGAAATTAATTAATTTGACTAGAGGTATGCAGTTATGTTTCCATCTCATATTAAATTTAATAATTATAAGTAATTTTTAATTTAGACATTTTCTAAAATTTAATTTGGAATTGGTCATTAAATTTAATACAAGATGGCAGCATAACTGCCTCTAGTCAAATTAATCAATTTCTAATATTTAATTATAGCCTTTACATAGCCCAAGAATTTGGCATATTGTTTGGCGTGTTTATTATATAACGGACTATGGTTGTTGATGTTTATATGTAATATGTCTGAACACAAGTTTGGAAAAATGTTTGATCACAAGCAATGCTAAGATGCTAGCAGAACGAGTGCTGAAAAAAATATCAAAAAAATGTTTCATATTTTTTTGATATTTTTTTGTTTTCTGCAAATCAAATTCGCCTTCCAGGTTGGTTCAATCTGCGAGTGTTGTAGCATGCACACAATCTGGGACTTCCCCTCTCCTCATCACTCATTATGTCACTTGTTAAGCAAGTCATTTTTTTTTTACAATTTGTTTTGCTCGTTAAGCGGGTTTCCACTATATATGTGCACTGATCATAAAAGTTATGTAAATACAGCTACATAAGTTGCATATCAACTTATATGAGATGTATATTGGAATAACTTTCATTTTTTTTATGTTTAATAGTATAATTGTTAAATAAAATCTACAGTATTTAAAATTTATATAATAAATATTTGATATTTTTAGCAATTTTCCGAAAATTGATTAAGGTTTTGCTTTAAAAGTTTTATTTTTAACATACATTAAATTTTTTGGAAAAGATAACATATTAGTTAAAAATGAAAATTTTAAGTAATAGAGAAAATTTATTAAATAAAATGAAATTTCTTAACTAAATTTCAGTAAGTGTTCATTCTGTGGCAGAAGCATTATTACTGTTTCTTGAAGCTCTTGCAGAACCAGTGATTCCATATAGTTCTTATCAAGCATGTTTAGAATGTTCAAATAACTTTGCTCAATGTAAACAGGTAAATTTTTTAGAAAATATTAAATTTTTATTGTGAAATAAATTGAATTTTAAAAATATAAACAATTCGATTTTATAAAATTAGCCATTTGAGTAATAAAAATAAATATGCAGAAGGAATTGAAATTTTATATACATACAAAGAATTCAATTTTCAGTTTTTATATGTGTATAGTCTTTGTTTATTTATGCCATATTTTACAGTGAATATATGTCATAATATATGCATGTATGCATAAAATATGCAATAAATGAAAAATTTATTGCATATTTTATATACAGTAATTCTACTGTATAAATTTTATATTAACTTATTTTACTTACTTAGTCAAATCTCAAAGTGATTAAAATAACTTTAATTAGGATAAGTTAGATTAGGATAAGTTTTGAGTATAAAATTTTCAGTATAACATTCATATTTGTATAATTCTTTGTTAAAACTTATTCAGTTTGAATAAGTTACAGCAGAATTTTATAATAAATATGGAAAAATTTACAATTTATATTATAATTCACTATTTTTTGTTTAATCAATTAAATGTACGAGAGTCAAAGATTATATCAAAATTAATAATGGAAATGATAAATTAAATCAAAAATTTTTAAACAGAATTAATTGTTTGCATGTAAAGAGAATATTGTAACATACATACATGATAATCAAATTTTTAATTTATTAATTAAAATGATAAATAATTTAATGAAATTTATATTTTATAATTACAGAAAATTTATATTGATTTTCTAGGTATTAGCACACATACCCAAAGTCCATAAAAATGTTTTCCGGTATATAATAGATTTTCTTAAGGAGCTTTTGTATCACAGTAGTGCCAATAAATTGGATCCAAAAATGCTAGGTAAGTTGTTCCAATTTTTATTCATTCTGTATTTTCATTTTATAGTTATTTAAAATTTATATATTAGTATTAATAAAAATAATAATATATGATGTTGATAGAATGTATCATACAGAGTGCATATACCAATGCCTAGTGCTATGCTGGATTAGAGTCAAGGTGTAACTATAGAAAACAAATGTTTTGTTTACATACTGTACCATGTATGTATCTGTGTTTAAGTATTTCCTGAGTATTATATGTTTAGTATGGCAGCCTTCTGTAGTGTGATGTATGTGCTGTAAAGTACTATATTATTTTTCCGACTTTTCCAACGATTAACGACACGACTGTGTGCCGGAAATAGCTGTTCCCTAATGGGTACTTTACGCGGATTCACGTTAACGTGCCAGGCCTGGACTTTTAGCATGCACCGAATTAAATAATGACCAAGTTTGTCAATAACAAAATCAACTACACCCAGGTGATCGGTTAACGAACGAATCGGATAACGAACACTTTTGCGAAAGATTTTTATGATCGGACAACGAACATATGTTTGGATAACGAACACTTCACTGAACAAACACAAGAAGCGATGTAAAATAACGAATACCGATTGATCTTCCTTTGTCTTCAGGCAACAATTCAAAACTTTTCGGAGCGCGGGAGACGTTGACATCGATGTTCTACCCAGTATATACTGATCGGATAGTATTCCCCTGAACTTTGAAACTCTCCCTTGTAATTCCAGCCTTTTGTATTTCTGACAGAAACAATTCTTTTACGTTTTCTTCTGAAAATGCGGATTTATGCCGATACCTGCTATTAAAGATCTTTTGAAGAAGTAGGAGGATGTCAGAACAACGGTCTTAAAATGGCATCCAAACCAAGTTGAGGTTAATCTAGGGATCTCTACAATTACAATGCTATTAGTTACTTCTGAAAAATCATGAATAAGACAGAAAAGCAATCGACATTGGATAGATTCTTTAACCCCCACAAACAGAAAAAACATGACTAATAAAAATGCAAGACCGTGTATATATGTATTTTTATTATTACATATGAATAAACGTAGTAAAAAAGTATATACTTTTTTTATTTTTGGGGGTCTCCAGAACGAATTAAATCAAATTCCTATAGAAACCTATGGTAAATCGATAATCGGTTAACGAACAATTCGAATAGCGAACAAAGTCTTGGAATGGATTATGTTCATTAACCGATCACCCACTGTATTTAATTACTAATTCTAATAATAACTATATACAAAATTTAGTAAAAATCAAACAACAATTTATTCAATGAAAATCAATAAGAATCAACCTGACAAAACTCAAATCAATCTAGTTTCTAACTTAATTCTATTCCCCTTTGGAATTTGACAAAATTTCAAAGACTTAACTAATATACAATAATTCTTATGAATTAAAGATTCTAATCGTCACCTCAATATACTAGGAACCTATTTCCTCAACTCTCAAGATTTCCTCTATTCGTCGATCCACAAATCGAATAACTTCAAAATTGTCTTGGAACTATTTGATCCTATCGGACACCTCTCTTTCATTCACTGCTACGAAGCTCACCAAGCTCGTTGCTATCTGGAGTTCACCTCATCCGTCTTCACTTGATGTTCGGTTTTTATACTGTGAGGTGACGTCACAATTCTGAATGAGATCACTCCCCTCATTTACATACTTATTTGCTAACAATAAACTTTTCTATTTGTCTGGCAGCCTATTTTCTGACAATACTCGCTAACCTTTTACATTATTCTTTTTGACAATTTTTGGGATGTTTTNCCTAGGGATCTCTACAATTACAATGCTATTAGTTACTTCTGAAAAATCATGAATAAGACAGAAAAGCAATCGACATTGGATAGATTCTTTAACCCCCACAAACAGAAAAAACATGACTAATAAAAATGCAAGACCGTGTATATATGTATTTTTATTATTACATATGAATAAACGTAGTAAAAAAGTATATACTTTTTTTATTTTTGGGGGTCTCCAGAACGAATTAAATCAAATTCCCATAGAAACCTATGGTAAATCGATAATCGGTTAACGAACAATTCGAATAGCGAACAAAGTCTTGGAATGGATTATGTTCATTAACCGATCACCCACTGTATTTAATTACTAATTCTAATAATAACTATATACAAAATTTAGTAAAAATCAAACAACAATTTATTCAATGAAAATCAATAAGAATCAACCTGACAAAACTCAAATCAATCTAGTTTCTAACTTAATTCTATTCCCCTTTGGAATTTGACAAAATTTCAAAGACTTAACTAATATACAATAATTCTTATGAATTAAAGATTCTAATCGTCACCTCAATATACTAGGAACCTATTTCCTCAACTCTCAAGATTTCCTCTATTCGTCGATCCACAAATCAAATAACTTCAAAATCGTCTTGGAACTATTTGATCCTATCGGACACCTCTCTTTCATTCACTGCTACGAAGCTCACCAAGCTCGTTGCTATCTGGAGTTCACCTCATCCGTCTTCACTTGATGTTCGGTTTTTATACTGTGAGGTGACGTCACAATTCTGAATGAGATCACTCCCCTCATTTACATACTTATTTGCTAACAATAAACTTTT
>NW_019389329.1:0-4680 GCF_000671375.1 Centruroides sculpturatus
AATTATAAATTTTTTATTAAGAGCTTATTTTTTAACCAAATTTACTATTCTTCTCAACTGTACTCTCTTTTTATATTAGATTTACACTCATTATTACAGTAAGTTCTCAACCATATCTTGGTGTAATATGGCCAGTAAATCAGTAAATGCTGTAATATTATCAAACTACCATACAAATGAACAATTATTGTTCATATGAAATAGTTTGCCCATCATGTATCAATCATTCCGATAATTATAAATAGAATTTACATAAAATCATATTTAAGCATTAATATTATTTTAAGTTTAATAATTATAAATTTCCAATTAATTTTTTAAAATTTATATTAGATACTATTGAAAGAAATTTCTGCTACAAGGACAAGAGGATCTACATCTCAATGTTAACCAGTCATATTAAAACACATACTTCAGATGGTTTGTTGAATTTAGTAAATTTTTTGGAAATAAATTAATAAAACTTTCAAACATTAAAATAAAAATATGCATAATAATTGTATACACTTATAATTGAATTCAATGTTTGTACAATATTATGTTTTTGTCTGTCTTGTTTATTTAGCTCGAATAAGTCTAAAGTAATTTGATATCTGAAAAGTTTTAAATATTTAAAAAATTATGTTAATATTTTTATTAAACAATTTATTTATTAAGAACATTATATTTATTAAATGACATTTATTCCAACAGTTATTAAATTTAAATTTCTATATTTATTATTGGTTCTTTTGCTTTGAAGAAAAATGACTCTACCTCTGTTCACAAATTTTTAACAGATACTTATCAGCAGAAATATAATATTTCTTAAATGATCATATTTCAATGTATCTTTAAATTCTTTTTTTAAAAAAATGCTTGATAGTATGAAAATAGATCTTAAAATGTCTTGAATGTTTCATCTCTAAATGGCAATATTTATGAGAAAAACAAAAATAAGTTATGTAAAATGCAAACATTTTTTTCCTAAATGTTTGCTAGATGCAGATGCTAAATCATTAAAATTCAGTAAATGATGATAGAAAATAACTATTTTAGAATGTTTATTTCATATAAAGGTGATAACATTAGAAAACTTAGTTCTTATAATTGATGTACTGTATTTATTGATTTTCTTATTAAATATTTTTGCAATTAATTTATGATTTATAACCATATGTTCCAATGATCTTTCAGTGGGCTATTTATGAACTTTTTTGTATTATGTTCTTGCAGTTCACATTTCTAATTTTCTTCTGTCTTCTATGATTTTCCTATAAAATGTTGTTGTTGTAAAACTCAAATTTAAAATTTCTCAGCATAAGATTAATAGTGGTCCTACATTAGACTAGTAGTGCATGATGAATGGGCTATTTTTGAGCTTTATTAGTATTATGTCCAGTTTTTATCCTAAACAATATATGCATCCAGTGATTAAGATGAACAGTGTAATCAAAGATAGATTTTGAATTCAAAAATAAATATTGTCAATAGAAATAAGAATTTATCTTTCTGAATACAATTACAAAAATAAAAATAATTATTATTATTATATTAATTTATAGAAAACTAATATTTTACACACACACAGACACACATACAGTTTCATCAAGATATGGTTGATGCAAATTATAAATTCTAGCTTGTAGTTTTACATTATATTGGTCAGTTTGAATATCAATCTTAAGCTTCAACATTTGGTTTAGAGTTTAAGAATACTAATTTTTTTTTTCTTTAAATCAAGCTTTTAATATTTGAATTTAGTGAAAATTAATATATAAAAATAGAAATTTAGAAAAAATTATTGGATAAAGTTATATTGGTTATTTTAAATAAAATTTCTATATATAATGAGAATTTTATGAAGAGAGTAATGTTTTCTCATATATTTTTACATTTTTATAATCATTATAATTTTTAGATTAATAAATAATGCATATACTTTTAAAAACCAGAAATTTGTTCTATTGTGTCATTTTCATACAATAATTAGATGTTGACCCCCAAATCCTTTCAGCATATGCAATGTTTTTGATATATCCCCACAACACTGTCCATTATGATAAAATCTGGATGATGACTAGGTTTTAGTCTGTGAATAAAACCTGAAATAGAAAAGTTTTATCATCATTTTTACTTTCCTGGCTATTATATATAAGAGGAAAAGTATAGTAATCAGTAAAAAATTGATCTCCAAGATTTTTATCATTTTGGACTCAAGACCTTAAAACATAGAGAAATACAAGAAAATTCAGGGTTTTTTTTATGTATAGTTGTTACTGTGTGTGTAGGCATGATTTTGTTCATCCACTTTGAAACTTAATAACTTTCATGCCTTTCATTGAAAATTTCTGAAATTTTCTAGGTTTATGTATTAGGGGATTGATGCTATTAAATCTTGGTGTTTAAAGGTCAGAGGTGGGGAAATAGAGTGAATTGTGTGTCATATCTCAAATAGGGTCAGACTTGATGATTTTACTTGTTATTAGCATTTACAATTTTTTTTATAAAACTTGTCCATATCCTCAAAATTAAAGCTTCTTGCTATTTTATAATAAAAATATAAAAAGTTATTTTAATAAAATATAATAACAGATGGTGCCAAACATGGTTTTAAATGTTGTTGCCATGAAAGTTTTCTGGATTTTTTGTTTAGCATTAAAGTGGGAAATTCTTAATGTATACTGTTCATCAGGTTTAATGTCATGCTTCAGCAAAATCTTGGAAGCATGAAGGTGAAAATGCTTGTGAAGGACGTTTTGAATTGTAGTTTTTGGAATCAATTTCTCTCATGAAAAATTGCTTTAAGGATCCTTACACCACATAGTCTAATGTGTTTGACACATTATTCCAAAGTATTTGGTTAGCCTGTAGATTTATTTGTGGTACTTCTCCAATTTTCTGAACTGTTGCAAGCAATGATTAATAAATGCTTTGCAATCTAATGCTGTTTGTCCAGAATATAACTGTTGCCACATACATTGAACTGCTACAACTGGTTTCAATTTAATTTATTGTAAAACAAACAACACTTTCTATTTCATGGGCCACATGACTGAGTGCAAGAACAAGGCTAAGAGTTAGCATATACAAATTCTATTTATTCTATAGTATATACAAATTCATATATATATATATATACACACAAATGCACTGCACATCTCAAGATCAATGGCATCTCACACTCCAAAACTTTTATCGTTTTACCATATTTTGGTGCTTGGATCATTTTGATATGTCGTATAATTACTGCATTTTAATTTTTTTTTATTTAATTAAGGCATTGTTTGACCATGTATGTTAAAAAATATTTTAATATAAAATTTTAAAATAATCCAAGAGGTAGAAATTGATATATATTTTCTGTAATACTTTTATATTTTAGTTTTTTAGTGTGTTTTTATAGTAATTTAATATTTAAAATGTATTTGAATTAAATTTTAAATAATTATGCATATTAATGTTGGTATGTTTTATTTTTTTGTAAGACTAAGGGTTCATGGGAAATGGATAGTGATGAAAAATTGGAGCAGTCAGAAATATCAAAAAATNTTTTGTATAATAATAAAACATTCACTTTTTTTACAGGCAGGGAAATATAATCTAGCTGTTAAACAATATAAGAAGATAATTGATTTTCTTGAATATGAAACATCATTATCAGATGATGATACGAAGAAAAGAAATATTCTTATGTTAGCTGGATATCTCAATTTAGCAATGTGCAATTTAAAATTGAATAATTACTTAGAAGCAATCAAATATTGTGACAAAGCTATCGAACTAGACTCGGAGAATGAAAAAGGATACTTTCGGAGGGGAATGGTTAGCCCTAGTTCATAAACAGAATTTTGTTATTGTTGTTAAATTTTGTATAAAATTAAATTTTAAAATATCTTTTTTGTAGGCATATTTTAGTCAGAATGAATTTGAGTTGGCGAAAAAAGACTTTCAGAAAGTGTTAAGCATAGATCCAAAAAATAAAGCAGCTCATAATCAAATTCTTAATTGCAATAATAAGATTAAAGCACAACTCGATAAGGAACGTAAAACATATCGAAATATGTTTGAAAAGTTTGCAAAACAAGATTTAGAAGTAAGTGTTAGTAACTTAAAAAACAAGCTTTAATAAAATAAGAATTTTAAATAAAGTTTTTTCTGATAAGGAGATGAAGAAAAATCAAGATGGATCTCTAAAGACTGGAGTTTGGATGGGAGCAGAAAATGAAAAAAATGATGTAACTATGGTAGGAGATTCTTTAGAAGCGGGTCCTGTTCCAGGTGAAGAAGGTTCCATGAACACAGAGATCGATAGGGCACCTGCATAAATACAAAACTGTAAAATTATTTACTATTATAGCACACCACTTATAAATGTATGTGTGTTAAGAGCTATAGAACATGTGCTGTATTTTATTTTCATTTCTTAAATACTTTTTTAATTTTCATTCAATTTTTTATTATTATTATTTTATTAAAAACCATTTTGTGCATTGTTTTCCATTAATATATATAAAAAAAATTTTCAGACAATGAAATACAAATAAAATGTTCTCCTCTCTATAGTCATTTAAACATATTACATATATTATCTAACTTAATATAGAGAGATATGTAAAAAAAAAAAAATAGGATGAATAATTTCTTAGGCATACAGTTCATTATTAAAAAAGTAGGCACTCTTAAGGAATGACGATACTT
>NW_019389330.1:0-4689 GCF_000671375.1 Centruroides sculpturatus
TTTTTTTTTTTATCATAAGCAATACTTAACTATTTATTGATTGATATAGAGTAAATATTTCCCAATAAATACTTACAGTTAACTGTTCGATATTTAAAAATATTGTGAATATTTACTATGATAAAATTCTCTAAATCTGAAATGAACTATCTTTAATGACTGATTATTATTACACATACAGTATAAATAAAAGTAAGAATATTTAATTATGCATTAACATAGAGAGTAAATTTTCTCTTTGAAACGTTTATAATTTTAAATAATTTTTTTAAACTACAAGACTTCAGATAAATTCCAGCTATTAAATAACTAACTTAACATAACTATCTATCTTTGTCTAAACAAATTATTTTAAAAATATTCACATGCAGAATGATTATAAAACAAGTTTCAGCAAGCAAAGAGGAAAAAATAAAAATAAAAAAAAATCATTTCCTGTGAATGAAGGAACAGACAATTTTTTGTTGTTAAACCATAAATTATAACAAATGATTAAAAACCATATTAAAAATTGTTTAAAAAGAGAGTCAGCATTATTAGACAGTGAAATAAAAAAATCAAAAATTAAATAAAAAATAAAGTTAAATTTAAAAAAACTATCTTCAATTTAAATAATGAATAATTATAATTTTATAAATTCAACACAGAGAAGGAAAAAACAAAATAATTTTACATTTTATTCATTAAAACATAAAACAGAAATAGAGGAACCGTGAGTAAGAAGTCATTTACATTTCTCTTATAAATTTATTTATTAAATATATACAGAAGAAGTGAATATAGTTACATTGTTTTGTTTATTAATATAGTTAAATGAATGTATTTAAACATTTCTTTTATTTCAGTAGGACTCTGTCTTCATATAAATAATGATAACCAAATCTATGTATCAACTTTGATAGAAAATTTTACTTTTTATTCTAAACTATAAAACTATAAGAAAAATAAATTGTTAGACGTAAGTTTTAATAAATATTTTCAAGTTTAGATAAATATTTATAAAAATTGCTGTTATATGAAATTATATGCTATTTTGATATATATATATTTTTTAATATGAATNAGCCTTATAACCAGAAATAAATCTAAACTGGAAAAAAAAACTATTAAGTCTATGCTGGTAAAAAAAAAAATACCAATCACAAACTGGTATTTTTTAAACCAGCATAAACCCAATAGTTACAATTTAAGTATAAAAATATTTAACAGTAGCTTACATTTACATAGTGGAAGTGAAAGCATATACATACTATAAATGGGTTTAGCCACCTCATAACCCCCCATAGCTACAGATCTTTATTTGCAAGTAATATTATATATAAAATTTATATTTTGTTATTTACGTGTCTTTCAAAAAATTTTCTAGTTAAATACAGGGTGTATCAGGAGGAAAGGTAAATTCTTTGAGAGATGACTACTCACAAAAAGAGTAAAAAAAAGTGCATGAGAGCCTGTGTCTGGAAATGAGCAGTTCCGAAAAAAAAATGAACAAACAACAAATATACCAAGATCTATTTCACAGATCCTGCTCTGTCGAACGAATCAAGCATGACTCACTACACACAATGGCAGTTCTTATAAAAGTGGACTCTCATGATCAATTTATTGTCCAGATAAAAAATGTTGTTGCAGTCATCAAAGAGAATGGTAATACACTTCAAATGTAAACACAATTTATTATAGTGTGTGCAAAAATGTATTGCTGCTAAGGTGATTAAATTGGAAACCTCTTCTGATGTCACAACTAAATTCTGTCATTGATCATAATCAGGTGCAGCAGAATAAGCACAACAATGGCTGCTACATTTGCAATTTTATTTGTCAACTGTTATACATTCATAGTGCTGTTAATATTAATTTAACAAATTACCATATTTTCACATAGACTTTTTCATGTACTATCCTATAAATTTAACTGTTGAAGTAAATACTATTCTTCCTAATATACAATGTGTAGGACAGGGGTGGCCAACCTTTTGCATACCATGCGCCAATTTTTTTGATAGACGAGTTCAGATGCGCAGTGGCGTACCGTGAGTGTTAGCAGCCCGGGGCGTAGAAAAATTTCGGCCACCCCTTAAGTAGGTATTTCAATTTATAAGACGAAAATTCAGATTTGCCACAGAACAAGCAATGAAAAATGCGGTTGTAGTGTAGCTACCCGTATAAAATAGTTCTATATGAC
Source organism: Centruroides sculpturatus (assembly GCF_000671375.1). Lineage (NCBI taxonomy): Eukaryota > Metazoa > Arthropoda > Arachnida > Scorpiones > Buthidae > Centruroides > Centruroides sculpturatus. Next base: position 2,186 of record NW_019389330.1, read on the forward strand.
ATCAGTGGTGTACATGAACACGAATGCATCGTGTAACGTACAAGCAAAAAAAAAAAGGTCAACAGGTCGATTGCACCGAATTGCGTATGCAATGAAGCCAAATCTGGCAATGTTGCTCGGAACCGACTGAAGCGCCACTTGTAATCGTCCGATGCGCCAAGTTTGGCGCATGCGCCACGTTTTGGCCACCCCTGGTGTAGGATGATACCACAAATATAACTAATTAGAGTGTTATATACAAAATGGAACAAAGTATTTATATATGAGACTGTGTTCTGGTTCTTCTAATTAGAGAATATCTCTGTTATATTCAATAGATGATGGATCTGATACAACCTGATCTCCTTTAAATTCAGACTTAACAATAAATTACAACTTACTTTGGACATTATTGAAATTTTTTAATTCTGTCTTACAAACAGTTAAAAACAGTTCAGAAGGACTACATTAATGCATTCCAACTAAAATGAAAGAAGACATGTAGAAAAAAATAAACATTTGCATGAAGAATGAAGAACAACATATAGATAAATAACAGTAATAGTGGTATAGAATCATTAGTAATTGTTATTGTTTCCTAAAAATGTAATAAATATCAGTTCTGTTACCTTAAAAAAATTTTGAACAAATGAAATCAACTAAACTATAAAAACCACAACAGCACTAGCAAACTGGAACAATATACAGTGGGTGATCAGTTAACGAAAAAATCGGATAATGAACACTTTTGTGAAAGATTTTTATGTTCGAACAACAAACACCTCACAGAACAAACACAATAAGAAGGGACGTAAAATAATGAATACCGATTGGTCTTCCCTTGTCTTCAGACAACAATTTGAAACTTTTTGGAGCGCGGGAGACGTCAACATCAATGCTCAACTCGGTATATACTGATCGAATAGCATTCCTCTGAACTTTGAAACTCTCCCTTGTAATTCCAGCCTTTTATTTTTCCGACAGAAACAATTTTTTTATAGTATTCGTGAGACTGTTGAGCAGGTACTCGTTAAGTTTTGCATTGGTTTTTATTTTCGAAAGGTGTGAGTATAATAGCAAAGGTAGAGAATGGGCAGATGTCTGATGTCTGTTGTTGCTGGGGTGTATGGCTTGAACAGGTCTACAGTAGGCTGCAGTTCAATCTTATCTAAGAAAGATACTGTATTATCAAGAAGACTCAAGCAGCTTAAGGAGTAACAAAAATCACATCTGAGAAATAAAGAACATCGAAGAGCTCATAATGGAACCTGAACCGGATCTAACGACAGAAGAATGCCAAGGACTCTTGAATGAAGAACACCAAGACACTTGGCAAGATATGTTTTCTTCTGAAAAAGAGAATTAATGTTGATATCTGCTATTAAACATTTTTTTGAAGAAGTGGGATGATGTCAGAATGATGGTCTTAGAATCGCATACAAACCAGGTTGAGGTTAATAAGCTTAGGGATCTCTACAATTACAATGCTATTAATTACTTCTGAATAATGTTGAAGAAGAGGGTAAAGCAATCGACATTAGACAGATTCTTTAACCCCCACAAACGGAAAAAACATGACTAATAAAAATGCACGACTGTGTATACAGTATATGTATTTTTATTATTACATATAAATAAACATAGTAAGAAAGTATATATTTTTTATTTTGGGGGGTCTCCAGAATGAATTAATCAAATTCCCATAAAAACTTATTGTAAATCAATAATCAGTTAATGAACAATTCGGATAGTGAACAAAGTCTTGGAATGGATTATGTTCGTTAACCAATCACCAATGAAACACTCAAATTCAGTATTCAAATGTTTTTGGCCACTCCTTTATCGACCTTCTTCAGGAAATGTAAAACGAAAATAACTGTTCTATTTATAAAACATAGCCTCATTCTAATTTTCAAAAGTTTCAAATCGGTTTGAAAAATTGTTGTGACATATCATAAGCAACATATCTTCCTTTAGGAGTCCATATAATATTTCCATGCATTTGATGCAGAAATGTAATTAGTGCTGATGCATGCTCCTCTTATGTCAGCCCTGTAGATTTCTGTGGCATCCAATGCTCTTATGTTGTCTGTCAAATAACCGTGTATTAGGGTTGCATTATCCCATAAGGAGAAAATCTCTGGATCGGTACAGATCATTACAAGCCAGGATATGAAATCACAAATATAACATAGCAAAAGAAAACATCAATGTGACTCTGGTCCAGAATGCCACCAATCCGGAGATTTCCTCCTTATGGGACAATGCTACCCTTAATACACAGGGTATTCGACAGACAACACATAAAGCGCATTGGAGGCTGCAGAAATCTACAGAGCCAACATAAGAGGAGCAAGCATCAACACTGATTATATTCCTGTACCAAATGCATGGAAGTATTATGTGAACTCCTAAAGGAAGATACATTACTTACGATATGTCACAACAGTTTTTTTAACCGATTCGAAACTTTTGAAAATTAGAATGTGGCTACATTCTAAATATAGAACAGTTATTTTCATTTT
>NW_019389331.1:0-4680 GCF_000671375.1 Centruroides sculpturatus
ATTTTATAATTTTAATGCTTAGATAAACTCCTGAAATATGTTTCGCAGCTTTATAAATTGAGAAATCAATTATGATGCTCTTTCTTCTGAATCATTTGATGCTCTCGAATCCTGAAAGCATCATTTGTTCAATCATCATTCGGACTCCTGTAGTGATAAGTACGCTTCTATAGGAAATGACCAGACTTTCTCGGACAAAATGGAGCTTAACTAATATATATATATTAGTTAAGCTACGAAAAAAATAAGATAAAACAAATTTAATTTGGAATAAAGGAAAAGAAAACTTTACAATAAAAAATTAACTAAAATTCTAGTTTTTATAATCACATCGAAAGCTTTTTCTCGATTTATATAATGGAATTTTTTGTTTTTCAATAAAAATTTTAAGTTGCTGTCTTATAAAAATAATTTTTTATTCATGTTCCATTACGTAGTAATGGTATCTAAAGTCGTAAAAAACAATGTTTTTAGAGGATATGTATCAAAATAATTCGATCATTTTTACAATAATTTAGATATTTTTTGTGTGTTTATATAAAAAATTAATTAGTTTAAATTAATAAATATACACATTTATATGATGTAAATCAATAAATGTTTGAAATGTTAAATGCTTCTTATCATATTGGACTTTCCACTGTACGTTTCTTATGGCAAGAATTTTTTTTATTTTTTATCAATAATGATACACGTTTATCAACTTTTGTACACATTTAACTTCTTTTTAAAGTTTTTATGTTCTACACTTCAGAAATTTCATAGGGGAAAAAAAATCAAAGAAAAATGATTTTAAATTCAGCAATTTGAAAGTCAGAAACTCTTCTCCCTATATCTTGATGCTGACATTTTGCCAAAATGGAATTTGAATGTTAGTCATTTTTAACATTGTATAAGCGAACATATTCACTATAAAAAATAACTATCTTTAAAATTCTATTTTTTTTAAATTAAAATATAGATATTTTGAAAATTAGGATAAGATCAAGAAAAAATAGTTTAATGAAATTACTGGAATGTAGGAAAAAAATATTATTTTCAAGAATACGAATTAGTACTTTTAGTTTTAATCGAATAAATTGCTAAGCTTTTTTCCATTTAAGCTGTGAAGCATCAAACTCGTATATTGTGATAGGAGAGCAATTGAGAAAACTGAAGAGATCTCATTATTTGAATGAGTCTCGAGACAAAGAATCGATTTAAGATTGTCAAATATCTCATACCTATCAGCTCGGTCACAGACTCGAAGAATAACTTATGATTCCAAGAGAATATATATATCTTTAATAAGAACTAATTGATTGCTCCTTCCAGTTGTCAACAATATTATAAATGAAACCTGTCAAAAGCATTACTTTTCCAAATTAATTAAACCTAAAACAAATTTGATTCTTTAATAAATATAATAATATATTCCCTTACGGTTCTATAACTTTCATCGATTATTTAAAAATAAGTTTGAAATTCTATATGGTTAGATATATCGTTTGTTTCTTAGTTTAGAAGTTCTAAAAATGCATTTCTTTTCTTCCAGGTTCTCGAATCTCTCGGGTACTGCAAAGAATAGAGAATCGAATGTCCAGAGACACTCCGTGTAATAAAACTGTTTCTGTTTCTTCTAAAATGGAAATGTCAAGTTTCTTCATTGATATAAACAAGTGAAAAGCATCTTTACTGAAGTAAAGGGGTCGTTAAATTAATCATCCATCCTTAATTTAGATAGTATTACGATGAAGGTGTTAAGGCTTATCATTTAAATTCGGATTGCATTAATTGAATTTAGATTTTAGAGTAAAGAAATTTAGGTTTATTACTTACTTTTTAGGTCTCTTTCTTGGCTGGAGTATAGAGAAATCTTCCATATCAGAAGAATCAGTTTCGTGTCGTAGTAATTCGTGTCCAATGGCTGTAGTTAGTTTATTTCTCTTTCCTAATTTACCATTATTGACCAAAGCGTCGAGTTCTTTACGTTTTTTCATCCTCTTGCATGATTTAATTTGACCATTCAAGCGATTTTGCGGATCCAGTTTCGATGTCTGTATCAGATACTACACCGAACAAAACCCTCTCGAATTATTTAACTTCCATGGAATATTATGGAATTATCGCCATCGATTCATCGACATCTTGCTTAAAAAATCTTACATGTGACTGTCATCTATTAGATTTCCACAGTAAAACAACTTAAAAGTGAAAAAATGCTTGGACAACACATCAACAACATACACCCTGACTCAGCTGCAGACCTTGGTTGCCTGTCACGTGTACAAAACCATCCAATAGCAACGTGGATGGTACCAATATCTGCAGTATCGAGGTAGGTTGAATCGCTAGAAGAGATTATTAAATTTTAAAAATTCATAATATTATATTGAAATTACGCTTCCCATTAGATAATATAATTTAATTATATATCTACAAATTTTAATAATTAATGAAATTCAATACGATATAACAAGATATACGTTTACAACGTCAAAGAAGCATACTATAAAAAGAATGTCTTGTTTATATTGGTGAGTTTATGGATTAAATTGAAGAAAAATAACACGTTTAAGTAAATTCTTGTTGTTCTTTTTGCATTAGAGACAGGAAACAACATTGTCCTGTTTGTCGAAGGATTCAGGAACCATTGAACTAGTACAATGATCGGACACGAACTTGTGATTGATCGATTCGAACTTTCAACATAGCAGATCCAAACTTCAACAAAATAAATATATAGAAAAAGGATAAGAATCCAAATACATATATAAATAAAACAGTCAACTATCTGAATAAATCTATTAATTAAAAGCATTATTTATTTATTTTTTAATATATGAATATATTTCCTTATCACAGATTCAAATTTCGACAAAAATCCAAAAAATATACAGAAAAAATAAAGCAAAATACCTTAAAAAAATCATTCAAATATTCTGATAAATTTTTTCGAGTATTTAATTTCATTATGGTAGATCCTAATTTTATATCAAAATAAACATAAAAAGAATAATCCATAATATATATGTAAGAAAATTTACCAAATACATGAATAAATACATTAGTTCAAAATATTCTGATCAATTTTTTCGACATATTCAATGCACTTTTTCCGACAGATATAAACTTTTATTAAAGAAGATATCGACTTTGACAAAATAAATATTTAAAAAAAAAACAATACGTACAAATATAAGAAAAGCTGGCAAAAATGTGGATCAATTCATTAATTCGAAATATTTTGATTAATTTTCTTTCAACCTGTATTCAATATTCTTCCACGTTTACGATCTACTTAACTTTATTTACTAAGGAAATATTCAACTAGGGACTTTCAGAATAACAAGAATTCCCATTTCATCTTTACTAAGAATACAAATAAAGAGAAAATAGAACCCGAAACACATTTATTCTTATTCAAATATGGTTCTAGTTAATTAATTGAGAAAATGAAATCTGTCCAAACGTTAATTTACCTTACTGTTAGTAGGAATGTCAGCATGAAAAGCAAGTGGTTTGTATCCCACACTTTCATTACTAACTTGATTGCGTTACTACTTGACTATTCACAATTCATTTAATTATTTTCTATTAAAATAAAATAGTTTCCATCTTTCGAAACATCAGTGTTATAACATCTGTAAAATTCCAACATTAAAAATAAGATTTTTCTATTTAATTCTCGAAATATTAAAATTAAATTTTAAAAAAATTTTTTAATTAATTCAAACATGCAAATTTGATAAATAAATTAATTGCGTGTGCTTTTTCTTAATTGAAAATTGTTTATTTTTAAGTTATTTTAGAGTTATTTTCAGTCTTTTAACGACGTTTATAGGAGTTAAAATGTGAAGTTTATGTGATTAAAATCACGATAAATCGATAAATAATCGCTATTTTAAGTATAAATGCTTGTAGTAATGTAGGAAAGAATCCATCTATCATAATATAATTATTGAATAATTAGTTAAATCGAAACTTAACTAATTATTCATTAATTGTATCATATACACTAAATTAATAACATGTACGAAAGGATTCTTTAGAGAGTTGCTTCACTTTATTTTTGATTAATTTATTTTAATTTAATTTCTATATTTATATAAATAAAAATGTTTACATCTCAGTTTTTCAAAAATTTATCATTTTTTTATTTTATATTTATAAATATTTCATTTTTAAAGAGCGTAAATTGTATATTTTTTAAAACACATTTTCACTAACATTACNTCATTACTAACTTGATTGCGTTACTACTTGACTATTCACAATTCATTTAATTATTTTCTATTAAAATAAAATAGTTTCCATCTTTCGAAACATCAGTGTTATAACATCTGTAAAATTCCAACATTAAAAATAAGATTTTTCTATTTAATTCTCGAAATATTAAAATTAAATTTTAAAAAAATTTTTTAATTAATTCAAACATGCAAATTTGATAAATAAATTAATTGCGTGTGCTTTTTCTTAATTGAAAATTGTTTATTTTTAAGTTATTTTAGAGTTATTTTCAGTCTTTTAACGACGTTTATAGGAGTTAAAATGTGAAGTTTATGTGATTAAAATCACGATAAATCGATAAATAATCGCTATTTTAAGTATAAATGCTTGTAGTAATGTAGGAAAGAATCCATCTATCATAATATAATTATTGAATAATTAGTTAAATCGAAACTTAACTAATTATTCATT
>NW_019389332.1:0-5201 GCF_000671375.1 Centruroides sculpturatus
ATATTGACGTCCCCTCCCTCTCCAGAAACAAATTTTGTTTTTCTTGGAAACCATTTGGCTCCCCTCTGCTAGTGGCGCCCGGGGCAAGCTGCCCCACCCTCTGCTGAGAGGTTTTCTTCGTTTGTGAGCAATAGGAAATTCTGAAGTTCCTCAAGGCCAGGCAGCCTCAAAGGATTAACCCATCGTGTATAGCCGCCTTACAGACGTTGAGAAAACTCGGAAAACTCTACTTGGCCAGCTCGTCGAGCGAGGCACGAACCCACGACCGAACTCCCAGTGTTCAGGGTACGAAGACCGCTTGGCTACTGGTGGGCCGCTATCGTTTTAAGAAAATAAAATTATTTCAATGACACAAAGAAATAGACTGCTGGAAGGCCGGAGCTGTCAAAGGTAGCAGTTCCCCAGAGCAGCGTACTGCTCTGGGGACCCGAGTTCGAATCCGGACGGGTCGCTAAATCCCCAGGAATTTTTTGGGGGTGGTCCATCTGGATATGTCAGACCCTGTCCCTCACCATGATCGAACCCATCCTGATCGAACCCATACTGAGGAATAGTGTGACAAGTGATATTTGCTAGATTTTTTAAATCAGCATTAGCTATTTATTTATTGCTAGAAGAAGCTCTCTTAGTGCCCACAGGGCGAAAAGAGTTTTTAAAAAGAAATAAGTTGCCCATTAAGTCTGTGGAAAGAATTTTATAGCGCAGTAAAAATTGTAATTATGACCTACTTAAAGATTTTTAATTTTAATCTTAATTTTCAGATTTCGTTTAAAAATTGGTTAGAAAGAAGTAATAAAAATAAAAGAGGAAAGATGGTAAACAGATTGATGCCAATCATCCAACAAATATCCGAAAATGAAACAATCGAAAGTACGAACGATGCTGACTTGCTGGCAGTTGCTGCAGTTATTTGTCCAGATTCTATATCCGAATTTATCATCAGACCTGTTTCTGTTGAACTTCGAGGATCTTTAACCAGAGGACAAGCAGTGGTGGAGAAACGCCCAGAACATATACAAAAGGAAACCAACAAGAAAAAAATAGTAATAAAATTTAAAACTGAATTATTAGAAGAACTGAGGAATAGTGTGGCAAGTGACATTTGCTAGATTTTTTAAATCAACATTAGCTATTTATTTATTGCTAGATATTACGGAAACATCAAATTAACAGAGTTTCCTAACTGTAGTTCGTTTAGCGAGATTTAAAAGACACGTGACAAGCGATAACCAATAGTAGGAATGAAGGGTCACGCACGCATCATTCCTGTCTGGTATTGTGTAATTTGTATTTTTCCAGGGAACTGTAACTTTTAACTGAATCAACCGTGCTCGAAACTAAATTTGCGCCATAAATTCAAGCGTATTTTTTTGTATTTATACGAATTACGACTATAAATACACCAGTAAGTTCTTTGCATAGACTTATACAATTATTTGTGTAAAAAGCCAATAATCGTACGTTTATTTTAAGTCTGGTGTGACTACAAGTCACTAACAATACTCCTTTCTGGAGTGGAAGATTGCCAAAACCCTTACTCTACAAGAATTTTTTTCAAATCTCCTAATTACGTTCGAATCCTTGTCTTTCGTTTTCGAATGCCATCGCAGACAATGTTCTAGAACTAAACCTGAGGTTTTCGCAGTAAAAAAAATTCACATTAAAAGAAAAAAACTGTAATCGTTCTGTGGAATCTTGGAATCCTAATAGCAGTTTTAACAATGAAATTACGTTTAAGACCTGCGCGTTCTAAGCGATCAGAAGACACTTTATTTAGAAGAATGACGTCACGTTTATCTTTCATCAAAACAAGTACTGTATAAATTTCAAAAAAAAATTTTAAGGAAAAAAAAACATGTTTTGTGTTAAATTATAGCTAACATCTAGCAATTTATCATCTAATGCATTTGTCAGTGTCAAAAATTAAGATTTATTAATTAAATTTCTTGATTTGTTTTTTGAAACCGTGTCCTGTTTTATATTTGTGGCATAGTAAACACAATACTAGTGTTTACTACGTCACAAATTAAATTTCTGTTAAGAAGTCTCTGATGATTTCATACCCTATCTTCATATCTTGCCTCATATATACGAGGCAGATTCAATAAATAGTTAGTAGCACTGTACCAATAACGGTCCCTGCCAGATGGCATTTACATCTATCACGCGGTTTACAAAATGGCCTCACCTCCATCAAACTGCACCAGAATCGAACAGGGACCTGTTATTTGGGTTTTTGACTCAGACCTAATGAGATTCATTGCAAGGTGTATATCACTAAAAAAAAAAAAAAAAAAAAAAAAACCTTAAGTTCGAAAGTCTGTTTGTTCGACCTTTCGTGAACTTTAGCCTACTTGCAAACTTTTAATAGCGACTTGCATGACTCTATATGCGCATACATTCCGTGATGGATCTCACTAACTTGTAAGTGTAATGCATTTTGATAAATAAATTAATTACATTATTAATTTATTATTATTAATCGCCGCGGACTCGTGGCATAATAGAATGCTGAAATTTTATTATAGTTGCATTAAATACAGCAAGCAGAAAACCGACATCGCTGACATCAACGTTCTGTTACAGCTGAGGGAGCTACGTCGTTACATACATATAACGATATGAGCTGCGAATTGACCTTCAACTGACCAATCAGAGCCATATTACATGTCTACTGATGAACTGCACCTTACGCAGCGTACCAGTCAGTATCGTATCCGGAAGCGGTGTGACATAAGCAGTTTTTACGTATTGGGTTTTATAATTAGGACTTGATTGTTTAGTTAGTAATGGATGTAACAAAATATAAAAATTTTTTTCGACTAACTCTTGAAAAACTAGAAAATAAAGATAACGGACGTCCTACTCCCGGGTTAATGAATAATGATTGACAAGTTTGCCCTAAAGAAAAACAGGCATTGATTTAAAAAAAAAAAAACTGGGGATATAGTTTGTTTTCGGTCTTTGTGGTAAAAACTACTGACAAAGTGAACATTAATTTAAATGTGTACATTTATGCTTTACATGACGTAAAGTTGTCGTGTTTGTGGTGATTTTAACGTGATAGTTATTTTGCAATGCATTACTTTCCTGGTTATTTTAACATACTTATTACCTCATTCTGTAGCACTATCAAATTCTAAGGTCACGAACCATTACTATATGCTGCCATTTTTTTTTTTTTTTTTGGTAGTGCTAACTTTATTGAATCTAACTCATATATATATCATCTAAGCCAGTGGTGAAAAACTATTCGATTAGCGGCCCAGATATTTTATATATTCCATACATACTAAAAGTAGGCTTATTTTTATCATTTATGCGTCAAATGTTTGAGGAGTTGAGACCACAGTGTTTGGTACTACTGGTCTAAACCAGGGCTGTTAAGTCGCATAAAAATCTACTGACTCCGACTCCGACTCCGACTAGGGACAGACTTGTTACCGAAAGAGACCCGGAAATTCTGATGTCATCACGTGACCTCAGAATAAAAGATTCAATAAATAGAGTTCTAATAAAGATAGAACGTAGAAACCTTTTATTCCAAAGCTATAAGACTCCTCTAAGTAATATGTAAATATGTATTCGATAATTTTTACTTCTCCGGCTGTTATATATAACAGAGGGAAATTGTAGCGCTCGGTCAAAAAATGACCCCTTCCCAAATTTTTACATTTTTGGACTCAGGACATCTTGAAATTTCGAGATATGCAAAAGATTCGAGGTTTTTTCTATATGTGTGGATGTTAGACTGTGTGTGGGGGGCATGATTTTGTTCACCCTGTTTGAAGCCTAATAATTTCTGTGGTCAGAATCGGAGTCAGATGGAGTTAAGAATCGGAGTCAGGAGTTAGTTAAGCGTCAAAGTGGTTGAACTAAATATCTCATGTCTCCATATACTGTACTGCACATTGTAACCAATGTTCCCTCTAAGCTGCGCAGCTGCGCGGCCGTCCACTGCTCAAATTGTTGCTGCGCACGAGAATTTATGTGCCGCACAGGCGAGCATGCACACCGATTTGAATTGTTGTTTACTTATTTCTTACTCTGACTGCAACGTGATTATTGCTGCGTATATTTCGATTAAATACATTAAATCAGTGACAAAAAATAATATTTCGTATAAAAGTATATTTTAATTAAAATGAATTTTAATCTCTACTTTATAATAAATTATTTTAAATTTTATAGGATTCTGAGCAAAAATTTTTTCTGAGCATATATATATATATGCTCAGAAAAAATTTTTCCTCAGAATCTGCTCAGCAAAAATTTTTTTTTGCTCAGAGAACTATATGTTCCGCTCATCTACAAAAAAATTTGAGGGAACATTGATTGTAACATCTTAGGTGAGAACATCTTAACGGGTTTTACTGTACAGTCGACCCCCCTATAACACGGTAGATAAGTTCCGGTTTTTATAGATCCATTTTCTACGAGTCTAGCCAATCACAGCCCGGCACGTATGCAGTTTACGGACTATGGCTGTTTGAAAGGTTTCTTCCATAAAATTAATCGATTCTAGACTAATTTGACTCAACATTTCCAAAATACGTAGAGTATAATTTTTTGGGAANCCAAAATACGTAGAGTATAATTTTTTGGGAATAATCCATATAAACTATGCTATAAACAAAAAATTGTAGGATTACTTACCGAGTGTGCACCGTTCGACCGCGCCATTGCTTAAGCTCGTTTTCGTCGTGGAGCTTGTCATCGAATGGCGCTCGCGTGCTTCCTGATAAATTATATTTTTTGCAAAAAATTCGCTGAACTTTAGAGACATCATTAATATAATTTTTATGGACGTTAAATAAATGGTTTTTAGTAGGTCCGCTGCTCGTTTAAACTGAACGGTTTGTGCAATCCTGTCGGACTCGAGTCGGCGATGACGTTTTACCGAATTATATGAGTTTTTTAGCATGTTTGTACGAATACTGTCGCAAATTTTTTCGCCGTGATATAGGAATCCGAACTATAGAAACCCGTGTTATAAGGTCGACTGTATTATAAAATGACAAAAAGTTTACTTTGAGGGTAGAGACGAGTTTTATTTTTTTTTAATTTTGAACGCTGATAACCAGTATAATATTCATCAAGAGATATGACACATGACCAATTTTGTCTTAATTATAGGTCGACCTTTAAGAACCAAAATTTAATAGTATTAATACCCCTTTATACGCAAGCCACAGTGCCAC
>NW_019389333.1:0-9235 GCF_000671375.1 Centruroides sculpturatus
TATTTATTTATTTTTCATTAATTTAATATACACAATTATTGTAAATCTTTTAAATTTAAAATAAAAGTATTCAAATAACGATGCGTTCCATTTTGGAATGGTTTAATCATAAGCCTGAAGATGACCTATATTAAGCAGGTTGAAAATGTTAGAGAAATAAAATAATTTTATACTTGGCAAAGAATTCAGGTGTGTTGATATAATTAATGGATATGGCTTGATTATGAGAGATTATTCTATTAAAATCAAACCATATCCACTAAGTAAGTGTCACTTTTAATTCTTGTAACTGCTTATTAGTAGAAGACAAATAATTTCTTAAATTCTATTCATATGAATTCTATTCGATTTAAAAACATGTTACATGTAACATGTTTTTAAATCGACAACTATTTTATTTTTCTCTTCAAACACAAATGTGTTTAATCATTAATTTTCAATGGTCTTCTTTGTTTTTTTAAATAAATAAGAATTTGAAGTGTAACAGAATTCTCAATGAAACATAGAAGTCTCAAATGCAATTCAAATTATAGAATATCATGTGAAGCTTTTAAAGTTTAAAAAAATTACCAAACCAAATTACTTATGTTTTTGAATTATTATTAATACAAATAATCAGATTAAATAAAATATGTTAAAAAATGCTAGCTAATACAGAGATATCAATTCACTATAATATAGGGTATGTGATCTATTCTCTTATGTTGCAAGGAATTTTGTACCATGATCTCCATTCTAGCAAGATATACTCAGTGTCTTTGTAGTTTACATATTTTCCTCAAAGATTCAGTTTAAATATCTTCTTTAGGGTGCATTTATTGTGTACAACAACACAATACAGTAGAGCGTCGTTTATCCAAATCAATTGCGGACTGGGGTTGTTCGGATAACTTATTTTTCAGATAACTGATTATGTATGAAAAAATATATTAACCTATCCCATGTTGAAATTTTTCTCCGTTGCATGTCACTTCATGTTGAATTTTCGTCGATATTAAGCCTAATGTAAACTTTTTAAAATAATAATCGTGGCTATTGTATCATTAAAAATTATTTCTTTATTGTTTACAAACAAAATTAATAAATTAAAAAATATCAAAACAAAAGAAATTATACTTTAGAAGTTAATCTAGTATCAAAAACGTTCGATTTAGCACGACACAAAGTCCTCAGAAAAACACCACACAAAAGTGCCAGTGCTGCCAGCTAAAACACACACAGCAACAAAAAAAATATTGGAGTAGCCCAAAACATAGCCAAAGGTTGCAGCGCCACAGCACGAGCGGAAATTTAAATTTGCTGACTGGAACACTTTCGGTTAACTGACATTTCGGTTGACCGGCTTCCGAATAAACGATACTCTACTGTATTATCTATCATTTTTGTATGTATTTTAATTTAATCTGGTTATTTGTATTAATAATAATTCAAAGAACACAAGTAATTTAATATCATAAGTTTTTTAATTTAAAATGTTTCACAAAATGTTCTATAATTTGAACTGCATTTGGAATTGTGTTTCATCAATATTCCATTACACTTCAAATTCTTATATTAAAAGAAAATGCTTGAAAAAAAATCATTGAAAATGATCAAAAACATTTGTGTTTGAAGAGAAAAATAAAACTGTCGCTGATTTAAGTTTTTTGTAAATTATTTTTATATCTTTAAGTTGGTTTATAGACAAATTGATCTGTATTACTTAATTACTAATAACTGAGAAATACAGTAATGAACTTTCTGAATTTCTGCAATAATAAAGTTATGACAAATGTTTACTTTTTCAAACTTTTTAAAACTGCATTCCAATTACTCTGTAAATATATGAGATTTACTATAAAAGACATTAGGAATTAAATTTCTGGCATCTTTTAAGTCTAATCTCACATATTTGCTATCATGTTCACAACATCAATCTTCTAAATTAAATCAAAGTAGAATTGTAGATTTATATCCTAGGAACCTAGAGTATTTTTCTTAAGAGAATATTAATTTAAATACAGTAAGCATACTTTCAAAAGAAAAATAAATTTATTTAAAAACATTAATGATTTTTCAAATTATAAACTTTTGTTACAATAATAAAAACATCTAAACACCAAAGCCAGCAAATAATGTATTTAAATAGAAAAACATTTTCTTCATTTTAAATGGTCATCTTCAGGTTAAGAGATATGCAGATAGAAAGCAATGTGTATTCTCAAAATAGAACACCACTACAAATTTAAAAACTGAAACTGTTATGAAATGATATTGTCACTGTGGATGTGTGCAATTTCAATTTTTAAATTTGTAGTGGTGTTCTATCTTTAGAATACATATTTCTTTCCATCTGCATATCTTCTAACCTAATGATGAACATTTAAAATGGAAGAAAACATTATTTTTGTTTAAATGTGTACATTATATGCTGGGTTTTTGGTGTTTATGTGTATTTATTACTAAATTACACCAGTATTGTGGTAGAGACTGTTTTATTACAATAATTCGGAATAATTTCAAATGTATAATAAGGTAATTAAAAGTAAACATTAAAAAAAAAAACATAAAAGTGATGATTCATTTGTTCTAATACAAAATATGTATTCAAATATTTAGAGAAATTATTAGCGAAATGACATTTATTGCAGAATTTCAGGATTCAAATTAAAAATAAGTAAATTACAACAAAAGCTCAACTTAAAAATTTAATTTGACTTACCTCTTCATTATATAATTTACTAAGCTCCTTCTTAATGGGATCAATTAATTGAATCTGTCCTGCAGAAAAACCCACAAGAAGGGATACGCATTCAGCCGAAACAGTTACTTGATTGAAATCATGACACGTCGGATAAGTACCCTTATAAACACGTTTATCAACAGGTTTTGTTAAATCGGCTGCCTGTAAGAAACAAAAATATAATATATAAACAAAGATAATCTTAATGCGTATCAAAGAAATTTATTTTCTTATTAGAAAGATATTCAAAATAATATTTAAAATATAGAAGAAAAAATAACTGTTTTTATGATTTCTCAAGTGCATCTTCATACTACAAGAATGAATCATGTTTCACTAACAAAACAAGAAAAGTACTACTTAACAGTTTTGTTATCAGTCCCTTCATAAACTACAATGTTAATATTACTGCATTTAACATATTTTGATGTTGTACACATTTAAAATTTAACACATCAAAAACTTGAACTCAAAATGAATTTTCATCTCAAATAACATTTTTCAAAAAGGAAATTTACTATATTTATTATTTGCACAGTCAGTTGAGTTATAAAAGTTCTATTACTATCGAAAATTGTTTCATCATCTTGTAATAGCAAGAGGATACCATATTTTATAGTTTTGGAACCTTGACAAACTCCTGGACATGTAGATTAACATACAAACAATTTTCACTAATAAATACTGGTATATATAAAATCATCTCATCCAAAACCTTTAAATTTCTGGTACAAAACATATTTAGTCACTGAATATAGTTCAGTGACTATATTGGTTTTGTACCGGAAATTTAAAGGTTTTGGATGAGATAATTTTAGATTAACATAGCAAGAAGAACAGAATAAAATGATATCACATCAGTTTCTGAACTTCACTATAGATTCTCTGCAGTGCAGATAAAGATTGCAGTCCAGACACAACAAATTCTCAGCAGGAAAAAAACAAATATCATTAATTACCTTCCAAAGACAGCATAACAGTTCATTATCTTTGTGCAAAATTCTATATGTACCATCATTGTACGTTATATTATATGAAATAAAGACTTTAATAGAAGTGCTTATACTGGTAATACATGTTTTGTTTCACCTTATCCATTCTGAATATATATACACATTCTGTATGTTTTCTAAAGATATTTGAGTTGTACATATTCCATAGTTTAGTACATCTTTACACCAGTTCCTTGAAAAACATTTCAGTTTCTATTGAATATATTTTTCATTTAAAAAGATAAAAAATAGTTTTAAAATATATTTAAATATCTGCATATCTTCTAACCTAATGATGAACATTTAAAATGGAAGAAAACATTATTTTTGTTTAAATGTGTACATTATATGCTGGGTTTTTGGTGTTTATGTGTATTTATTACTAAATTACACCAGTATTGTGGTAGAGACTGTTTTATTACAATAATTCGGAATAATTTCAAATGTATAATAAGGTAATTAAAAGTAAACATTAAAAAAAAAAACATAAAAGTGATGATTCATTTGTTCTAATACAAAATATGTATTCAAATATTTAGAGAAATTATTAGCGAAATGACATTTATTGCAGAATTTCAGGATTCAAATTAAAAATAAGTAAATTACAACAAAAGCTCAACTTAAAAATTTAATTTGACTTACCTCTTCATTATATAATTTACTAAGCTCCTTCTTAATGGGATCAATTAATTGAATCTGTCCTGCAGAAAAACCCACAAGAAGGGATACGCATTCAGCCGAAACAGTTACTTGATTGAAATCATGACACGTCGGATAAGTACCCTTATAAACACGTTTATCAACAGGTTTTGTTAAATCGGCTGCCTGTAAGAAACAAAAATATAATATATAAACAAAGATAATCTTAATGCGTATCAAAGAAATTTATTTTCTTATTAGAAAGATATTCAAAATAATATTTAAAATATAGAAGAAAAAATAACTGTTTTTATGATTTCTCAAGTGCATCTTCATACTACAAGAATGAATCATGTTTCACTAACAAAACAAGAAAAGTACTACTTAACAGTTTTGTTATCAGTCCCTTCATAAACTACAATGTTAATATTACTGCATTTAACATATTTTGATGTTGTACACATTTAAAATTTAACACATCAAAAACTTGAACTCAAAATGAATTNCCAATTGCCATACTTTCCCTCTGTTATAAAAACAGAGCCAGGAAAGTAATAAAAATGTAAACTCCAGGAAAAAAATTGTTTTTTAAATAATTAAATTTACAGAAATGTTTTATATGTTAAATTCTTATAATAGAGTGAAATCTCGGGCTTCATATGCCTCTCTTTTTGAACAATTTGATTTACAAACAGAATTCCAAACTCATTTTTACCCCATTTGCTGACCAAGCTACTTGACAGATCAGGCCATCAACTTCCTACACTTCCTATGTTAAAGAAAGTTGACAAGCCAACCAATCAACAACAAGACTACCAATTCGGAAGTTAGTGGTCGGAGATTGCCCCATGTCACGATATGAATCATCGATTACATTGCTATTTTAAATTACATTTCATTGCGCATGCAGATACTATTTTCGTTTTCAGTATGCACCACAGTTGAATTTAAATCAAATTAATTCATAAAANAAACAGAGCCAGGAAAGTAATAAAAATGTAAACTCCCGGAAAAATGTTGTTTTTTAAATAATTAAATTTACAGAGATATTTTATATGTTAAATTCTTATAATAGAGTGAAATCTCAAGCTTCAATGCCTCTCTTTTTGAACAATTTGATTTACAAACAAAATTCCAAACTCATTTTTACCCCATTTGCTGACCAAGCTACTTGACAGATCAGGTCATCAACTTCCTACACTTCTTATGTTAAAGAAAGTTGACAGCCCAACCAATCAACAACAGGACTACGAAATTCAGAAGTTAGTGATCGGAGATTGCCCCATGCCACGATATGAATAATTGATTACATTGCTATTTTAAATTACATTTCATTGCGCATGCAGATACTATTTTCGTTTTCAGTATGCACCACAGTTGAATTTAAATCAAATTAATTCATAAAANAAAATAAAATGAACATGATGGATGTTTGAACTTGAAAAACAGAAGAGCTTATTGATTGATGGATGCTGTCCAAGTACTAATCCCAGAAGACATACATTACATGTTTTTGCTAGATTTTGATATTATATGTTGATTTTATTTATATATCCAGTTTTTGCTTGCTGCTGTATTTAATGACAGAAAATTTGGTTTATGTAAAACTTATGTTTAATTTCAATGCATATTGTAATTTTAAAATGACTTCAACATTCATAAAAATTACAAAATTTATTTATATTTTTTAAAACAATATCAAATACAATTGGACTTCATTAACTGTTATGAAATGGCACATTCATCAAAATGACATTATATTTTTCCATACTGCTACTGCCTATCTCTTGCATATGGTTATCAAATTGTGAAATCCCATATCATGACCATCCCAACCAATCCCAATATACACACAACCTCAAACCATATTCCTAAACTTTGCTAGATGATGACAATGATTTTTTCCAGGATTCCTTAATTTAATTAATTAATATTTTTTCTATATATAGTGAAACCTCTATTAACGGACACTCTCAAACAGCAGAGACCTCTACTTAACGGAAGTTTTTACGATCCCCAAACCCTTCAAATAAGACATCTATTATATTCACCTCTAAATAGTGGTCACACTAAATAACGGCAGCCGTCGTCCATAACCTTACCTTACAAAAACACAAAGTCCCGCCTTTAATATTCTGAAAGAATTAATTACGTTCAAAGATTTTAAAGCTAAAACAAAAAATCAATTCAAATACTCTTTCAGAGGAAGAATTTTGACTGTAGGCATCAAATAAAGACTGGATTAAAATAGGAACTATTTTAATTATATAAAATATTGTATTTACTCACTTATTGTAACATTTATATTGTTAATAATAAAATTTTATTATGATTATATATAATTATTTGAGAACATAATTACTCTAAGTGTCAACTTATTTGATAAACAAGTCAAGTGTAGTTAGTTCTTGAAGCAGTTATGCAATCTACTCTACTTACAACTAAGTAATTCATGTTAACTTTTATCAGTGGTTTATAAAATAAACATAATAAAATCAGGTCAGCTATTGTTTAGTATTTCATAGTTAATGATTTTAGAAACATTTGACAAAGGAAATCATTATTTTTTTAATACAATTTGAAATTATACAGACTTTATAACATTAACTTTTGTTTAATTATCATAGTTAAAATCTTTTTAATTTATAATTTATTTAAANACAGTTTAAAAAAAAATTTGAATTTCTTTTCACATAATTGTTCGAACCTGGAACCAATACAAAAAACGTTCCAGAGAATTCAAAATATCTGACGATGGCCTGTAGATCAGGTTGAAAACATTTGTAAAACAATGAATATTGGTTCTCAGAGACATAAGGTGTTTGTGTCATAGTATTTAAAGAATCTGAGTATATATTGAGGATATTATATTCTACAAACATTATGTAGATGATGTGTTTATAATTTGGAAGGATAATCGACAGATTGAAGAATTTTTACTTGCAATCAATAGTAAGGGTCATGGGTTAAAACTAAAACTAGAACAAAAAAACTATACTCATCTCCATTTTTTGGACATTGATATAAGATTTAAACAAGGAAATGTACAAACAGCAATGTATTTAAAACCCACGCATTCTCCTCTCTACATATCATCTTGGTCCAATGACCCATATAAATATAAATTATCAGCATTTTATATTGTACCAATGTTCAGGACCATCTCAACGAGATAGAAGAATTAAAAGAACTGCAACAAATTTAGGCTATAAAATCGCCACAATTGAAGGCCTGATCAAAAGTTACAGAGAACAAAGGCAAAAAAGATACTAAAGTAGATGCAATTAACAAATTCACATACAATAAGCATATAAAAGGAGTGATGAATGAATTGGTTACTTATAAAAACTCAAGAATGGTCTATAAAAGAGCATCCAATATCTATAGCTTACTAAGGAATGATAAAGACAGTGTAAAAATGGAAGAGAAAGTTGGATATATATATAAAATACCATTTGAAAATCAACAGTTAGGAGTAGCAAAGGATTATGTGGGTGTAACCAGAATAAACCTGGTGGTACGTCTATGAGAACACAAATACAACATTGACAAAGGGCACAACAACACAATATTAGTGATTTTAATTAAAATGGGATGAGGCAAAAGTCATTAAAACGATCCACTCTCCATCCATTGCATTGAAGATGGAAAAGATGGAAATATATAAAAGTAAAATAAAAAAACTGTTGTATACATGCCAAGGATGCTAATGCAGTTCCAACATCGTGGAAGTATATGATAGAAAAAAGCATGGGACTTAAAAATCCTTAAAGCTTGTAATAGTTATACTTAGCCTTGTTTACTATGTTTTTATTTATTTATGTTATTTTTATTGTTATTTATTTATTTTTCATTAATTTAATATACACAATTATTGTAAATCTTTTAAATTTAAAATAAAAGTATTCAAATAACGATGCGTTCCATTTTGGAATGGTTTAATCATAAGCCTGAAGATGACCTATATTAAGCAGGTTGAAAATGTTAGAGAAATAAAATAATTTTATACTTGGCAAAGAATTCAGGTGTGTTGATATAATTAATGGATATGGCTTGATTATGAGAGATTATTCTATTAAAATCAAACCATATCCACTAAGTAAGTGTCACTTTTAATTCTTGTAACTGCTTATTAGTAGAAGACAAATAATTTCTTAAATTCTATTCATATGAATTCTATTCGATTTAAAAACATGTTACATGTAACATGTTTTTAAATCGACAACTATTTTATTTTTCTCTTCAAACACAAATGTGTTTAATCATTAATTTTCAATGGTCTTCTTTGTTTTTTTAAATAAATAAGAATTTGAAGTGTAACAGAATTCTCAATGAAACATAGAAGTCTCAAATGCAATTCAAATTATAGAATATCATGTGAAGCTTTTAAAGTTTAAAAAAATTACCAAACCAAATTACTTATGTTTTTGAATTATTATTAATACAAATAATCAGATTAAATAAAATATGTTAAAAAATGCTAGCTAATACAGAGATATCAATTCACTATAATATAGGGTATGTGATCTATTCTCTTATGTTGCAAGGAATTTTGTACCATGATCTCCATTCTAGCAAGATATACTCAGTGTCTTTGTAGTTTACATATTTTCCTCAAAGATTCAGTTTAAATATCTTCTTTAGGGTGCATTTATTGTGTACAACAACACAATACAGTAGAGCGTCGTTTATCCAAATCAATTGCGGACTGGGGTTGTTCGGATAACTTATTTTTCAGATAACTGATTATGTATGAAAAAATATATTAACCTATCCCATGTTGAAATTTTTCTCCGTTGCACGTCACTTCATGTTGAATTTTCGTCGATATTAAGCCTAATGTAAACTTTTTAAAATAATAATCGTGGCTATTGTATCATTT
>NW_019389333.1:14797-56069 GCF_000671375.1 Centruroides sculpturatus
GAGTTCGATTGATTTCAGGAGATTGCCCCATGTCACGATATGAATCATCGATTACATTGCTATTTTAAATTACATTTCATTGCGCATGCAGATACTATTTTCGTTTTCAGTATGCACCACAGTTGAATTTAAATCAAATTAATTCATAAAAACCACATTAATCGACATTCACATAATATAAATAGTATTCAAGAATTTCTGTTTAAATATGCTTAAGTTAAATTAAATGACAAAAATTTATTATAATAATATTAGGCCTCTGCATATTATATTATTAATATTTATTAATATTAGGTATCCAGTTAATTAAAACTAAAATTAATAAAATAATAATTAAATATGACTTTTACACAGAAACTAAAACTAAAATTAAAATTAATTAAACATAGATATAGATAAAATAGGCCTATTGTATATTATAATATACTGCATTTATAGGCATTTTTATGCATGAAAAACAGCTATAAAAGTAAAAAAAAGATTTTGTTTAGGAAGTTGGAAACAGATTAATCCATTTTACATTGTTTCTTATGGGAAAATTTTTTTTTGGTTTTAGAACAAATCAGTTTTTCAAACAACTTTTAGAAACAAATTAAGTTAGAAACCCGAGGTCTTGACTGTATATGAATTATCGATTTATTTTCATTCTAAAAGAAAAAATTACAAAATTTATTTATATTTTTTAAAACAATATCAAATACAATTGGACTTCATTAACTGTTATGAAATGGCACATTCATCAAAATGACATTATATTTTTCCATACTGCTACTGCCTATCTCTTGCATATGGTTATCAAATTGTGAAATCCCATATCATGACCATCCCAACCAATCCCAATATACACACAACCTCAAACCATATTCCTAAACTTTGCTAGATGATGACAATGATTTTTTCCAGGATTCCTTAATTTAATTAATTAATATTTTTTCTATATATAGTGAAACCTCTATTAACGGACACTCTCAAACAGCAGAGACCTCTACTTAACGGAAGTTTTTACAATCCCCAAACCCTTCAAATAAGACATCTATTATATTCACCTCTAAATAGTGGTCACACTAAATAACGGCAGCCGTCGTCCATAACCTTACCTTACAAAAACACAAAGTCCCGCCTTTAATATTCTGAAAGAATTAATTACGTTCAAAGATTTTAAAGCTAAAACAAAGAATCAATTCAAATACTCTTTCAGAGGAAGAATTTTGACTGTAGGCATCAAATAAAGACTGGATTAAAATAGGAATGGGGTGGGCAGATTGTATAAAGTCAAACAATATTCTTTATCTGTTAGAGAAGACTAATTTGATTAAGTAGTCAGTCACCATTTATCATCATACATATTAATGTTATTAAACTTCTGTCTTATTGTTGGAATGAAGCTTACAGTACCAGGAAACCATAAACTTTTCTAAAGTTATTCATTCATTCAACAAGAACAATAGTACATTAGTAATGAAAAAGAAACAGTTTTAAGGTTAAGACAACAGCATTTATTTGGTGAAAGTTCAAAGATTGTGTTACGAAGCAGATGTGTTGACCACTTTAAATTTTTTAAAACTCTTTCAGCCCTTTGGATACTAAGAGGGACTCTTTTTAAGCAAACCTATTATGGATTTGGACAGGCCCACAATGGGGCCGCTGGATGGTGAGAGAAAGAGTCCAGCATGTATGAACAGACCAACCCGCAAAAATTTCCTGGGAAGTTTTTGACCCATTCAGATTCAATCTCAGGTCCCCAGAGCAGTAGGTTGCCTTGACCGCACAGCCATCCAGCAGTCCACTTTAAAGTGTAGGAAGATATTCAGTTTTCTCAAATTTATGATGTAATTTATGATCTTAATTAACAGCTTTGTGGTGGCTAAAGTAATTTTTAATAAATCATTTATGGAAAAAAGTAAGAATGTTCGAAAAATTACATCTACTCAATAACTACAAAGCAGACAAATCACTATATCGATTTCATATACACCTCTAAATTGCAAACAAACTTCTCAATCCCGACAGTGTCTGCTATTCCTCAGTTATACTGTATTATAATAAATAAAATTTTATTTCTATCTACATAGTAAGTTAATTTAAGCAAGCAATTGCTTCATTGAATCTAGATGGATTGTAGATCATCATAAAAATATGACAGAAGCTCATTAATGCTACACATATGATCAAAAAACAAAGTTTGCTACTAATGAAGATTAGAACCAAAACCAAAATTGTAACAAAAAATATGAACTAAAAAATAATGTTAAAAATGTAATATCAAACAAATACTAATCAATTGCCGACATAACTGATCAATAATCTCTTCTAAACATGGCAAACTTATTTACGACACTTGAGTAGACACGATAGCATGGCAAACTCTTATTTACGACACTTGAGTAGCCAAAAACGATCCTTCTATCTACGGAGCATGCGCAAGTTTAATATGAGGATCGCACGAGTTTCCTTAGAACATTAAGTTCGGATTTTCGAATAACATCGATTGTACCCGATTTTTTCACCTGAAGAAGAACTAAGTTTGAAAATGTTAGTGAAAATATTTGGAAATAAGCACTGATTTGGTTAAAGCAGAAATAACTGATCAGGTAGTAAACTTCAAAATTTAATGTTACACTATTACCAATAGAAAAAACATCTTCCATTATTGCTTGGGGTACTCCTAGAGTAAAGAAAAATGTCCAAGCCACTAGAAATGCAGACAAAACAGAATTCACAAAAATATGTTTTGACAGTAATTTTTGCCCTCAAAATAAGGATACACCCACATAAATGAAGACATATAGTAGCTTTACTCTTGATTCCATAATGCTCTTTTAATTAATACAGAATGTATTCATTTCCTTAATTTTATCCATTATTGGCTTGTTTCTGATTCACACCTCACTCATTTTATTTGTGGCCAATTGGAATATTATCAACTTAAGAAACAATTAATTGTATTAATTTGGACTACTATGACACAATTTTCATTCTTTTATGATTTTGTTTTTCTAATCAATATTTATTTTAAACTATATAATTATGTTATAACATTAAGAATGATATCAAACAACACTTACTATATATTCCTATTGATTTTTATGTTCAGTGAGGTTTTAAGATTTATAACATTATTTTATTTAGAAAAATTGAAATGTATCTGAAGGAAGAAGAAATCATGAATATTTAACTGAAGCAGAAAGTAAATTAGTTGAATATCAAACAGAGATAAGCAAAATTCATATACTGAAAAATCTAGACATTATGCATTCCCCTCTCCTTCTCATAAATCCAAATTATATCTCCAACTCATGTAAAAGATAACAGCATTGTTTAAATTATGATCATAAAGAATCTCAAAATTAGTACAAAATACTTTCTTCTATGGTTAAAATACTCAAAGAAGAAAAAGTTGATCATCATTAAAGAATGGTTAGAGGATACTGCACACACTTTCCTGTTTCACCATTGTAAGTGATCAGTTTCAAAGATCAGCTGTCTGTTCATAGTTATATATTTCACTCATGTTGATTGTAAGAACTTGCAAAAGCAGTATAAACATCCCAAAGCCTGATGCTTTAGTAATATGCCAAACGGAAATATCTTCTAAGTTGATTACTGGTAACGTTTCAATTCAAGAACAAACATTTTCAGCCTCACCCAAGGTCTGCTTCAGGTTAAATTTTGACGAATTTTGAGAGAAAATTCATTTTTTGTCTTTCTAAAAATTTTTCCCATTTTTATTACTGGAGAATAATCACATCTCTCTCTCCAGAGTCATTTCCTTTCCCAGGGAACTCATCAAATGTGTTACTGGAAACTAAGAGCAAAATTTCCCGCTTGATGAAAAAGGATAACGTGATTTGAAATTTTAAAAGGAGTGACTCAAAGACAAGGGGTTGTCGTGAGTTCATGAGAGCATCAATGAAGTGCCTTGAAAAAAAAAAACAAGAGGTATCATATCAAGGATTTCATACTCTGTGTTTTTTGACACCTTCAAACTCCCAGATTATTATATCCTTCAGTTCCATTGGGTTAACTGCCTTCCAGGAAAAAGAAAAATTAACGCCTCCCCAACTGCTCCAACTGACTGACCAAAAGTCAGCGATCTGGAATCCGCACAATTAAATGAAACAAAAAAAAGGTATCTATACCAACTTGCGGTTTCTTGTAAACTCTCTCTCTTGACCGTTATTTGAGAGCATAGAACTATGTATTCTCTTTTTTTGTTGAATTAAATTGGTTATTTTAATTGTTAACCTTGTATCTGAGTGATTCACTTCCAATCCATCTCCCAATCTTCCGCCATCCCGAATCTGACCGCCCACGCATGTGACCACTCACGCAAATTCCGAATTTGCGGCCTTTAAGGTTTCTGTGTCTATCCTAGAAGACACAGTGGTGTCAGTCCTGACGAGGCACTAAAGAGGCGCCAACTCTCAGGTCACAAATATAAATATACCATAACTATCCTTGGTTACTTAAGTGATGGCATCTAATGCCTAATTCTAGTAAGAAATTATTTAGAATTTAATTAAAAATAATAGCAGTAAAGTAGCCCACAACAGTAAAGTAGTTTTGCAACATTTCCAACATTTTTGTAGCAATAATTTTCTTGCAAAAACAAAATTTCATGTACGTTCTTTAATCACACTCGACATTTGAAAAATTGCCAGTGCATAATTGTTTACATACATACATAAGTGTTTATTGCAAACAGACAATGACAGATAGATTGCTGCTAAATGTTAATGAAACTCATACCAAATGACAGGGGGAAAAAAAAAGACAAGGCCCGTCTTGAATGCACTGCAGTATTAAAAATGGTTCATTTAATCTGCAATTAAATGAACCATTTTTGATACTTTTTGATCACAGTAGTAAGCCTCCAAGGATATCAATTTACTACAGAAATTCACTACAAATAAATGGCAACAGGCCATTAAAAGCAATGATGCATACATCACTATCTAGAGATAAAAGGTAATATTTTAAAACTTATACTTATTTTCTCTTTAAAAAAGTTGCTATAAACTTTCCAGACAACCCAAATATTAAGAAACTCAAAGAATTTAAAGAACAAAAAAAAAAACAGAAGCATAAAGAATCAAATTAAATAGTAAGCCACAATAGATCTCTTTTCTCACTTTTTCTAGCAAATTTTTATTACAAAACAAATGTTTTCAGTCTTCTTTAGTGGCCTTCCTGAGGTTAACAAATGAAAAGAATAAAAAACAAGAAGATAAAAAAACTGGATGTTACAAATAAAATACACCTTTAATTCCAGCTAATAAAAATTAATAAAGTAAAAACGTTTTCAATCGTTTCTTAACAATCTTCTTCAGTTACCATAAAGGTTTATTAAAAGTTATTAAAGGTGTGTTTTATTCGCAGTATTTTTATCCAGTTAATTTGTTATATAAGTAAACTGGATGTTTCAAATTATAACATTCCATAGCTTCAAATTCTGTTTTAATCTAGAAAGTTCTGTTTTTTCATTCAATAACCTAAGGCAGGATGCTAAAGATAGTGTGACAATGCCGAAGGGCCTCCCTACACTTCGGCACCACGTGACCAAAGGGTCAACATCGCGTCGGTAAAGATTGCAATGACAGGTTTCGTCAGGACTGACACCACTGTGTCTTCACGGCTAGACACAGAAACCGTTTCGTTCGGGCGTGAGCAGTCGCGTGTGTGAGAGATCAAAGTTGAGATAAAAGGAGAGACAGTGCACTGGAAGTGATTAGACTTGTAGGCTAGATTAATGTAACAAATGTTTAATGGGTAATGATAGGGAATACATATCTCACAAATAGGTTGATAGTAAAGTTCGATAGTAAAGTTAACTGAGCATTCTCGAGAGAGAGAGTTTACAATTCATACGCGTGGCGATAAATACCTTTTTTTGATATCTTGATCTGGATCCAGTCGACAAGACAGAAAGTTCGGGAAGGTAGTGTTAAGTCCAATAGTTCTGACTTTTTCCTTTGATATTAGGTGATTCTTGATATTCACAAGCGAAGAGGTATCTCAAGGAGCACAGATATTACGTAGAAGTAATCCGATGGAAGAACTGGCGACAACTGACTCACTTTTTTCTTCTTGTCTAATGTCGAACTGTTAAAATCGCGATACCAGGTCGAAAGGTGATGAGAAAGCGTCTTTATTAGGCCTGAGAACTTAACAGATGTTTAACTCCCAGGTGTAACAGTTGACAGTTATTGAACGAAAGTATAGATACACTGTGATCTTATGACACAGTGGAATGAAAGTATGACTACGATATGATCTTACGATGAAATGATATAAACACATCCGAATTCGGATCCTCACATCAGACAAAATTGTTTGTTTTGTAATAAAAATTTGCTGTAAAAAGTAAGGAAGATGTTGTGGCTTAGTAGAAAAAGTACCAGTAATCTGTAAAGTGTTAAAATGTTGGCAAACAAGCCTATTTGAGAAACCTAGACAGCATAATCAACATTGTCATGTCTAAATCAGTGATTCTCAATGTTATCTGATCAGCAGACCACATAAACTGAATTACAGATGAACCACCAACCACCTATACACTTGCCCAATTCTTTTACAATTGTTACCTAACACATATGCCATATTTTTTCTAACTGGTAACCTAATGTAAGAGATATGCAATATATAAAAATGTTCTTTCATCTAGCTAAAGTACAAGATTCACATTTTGGAAAAATTATTAGGTCAGACTATAAACTGTCTGGCATATGCTTGAAAACAACCAGTGTCCATGAACCATACTTTCAGAACTACTGTCCTAGACCAAATCTACTACCTAGTTTGTGTTTTTTGAGTATCTTTTAGATTTCTCTAATTAAACATTGATTATTAGTTATTAAATTTAACATTAAGTAGCACTTAACATTTCTGGTGTCAAATTACGTTAATTATCATGTAAAAATAGTCTAATAATTTTGATAATTTTTTTATTCTTTCCGATTACAATTTTTATTACACACTTTTTTTACAAAACAAAAACTATGTATTGACTATTTAAATAAACACCAGATATTGCAAAATTTATAGCAATTTTTTAACAGATACCAAAGTTAAGCAATAGTCTCTGATTTCAAGAATGTCTGTAAAATCTAGATTCTACAAACATTGAAAATGTTTATCTATGATTATTCTGAAGATTCTGAAAATTTAAATAACATTCCATCATTCCATGTTTGAATTCTGTTTCCTATTATTTTTTTGTATTTAAATTTGACTAATTTATGTGGCATTTAATACAGGATTTTTGGAAATAACTGAAAACTGTAGACACTAAATTTTTGATTTTATTAAAATATTTTGTATAATTTTTATACTTTGAACCTTTATAATCATATATAGAATGACATTAACATTTTAAAAGGATAACACATGTACTATTTAATATTTCAAATGTAAATCCGATAATAATTTTCAATATATATATTCTACAGCATAAAATAAGTCTGTGCTAGGAATTAATTATGGACATGAGTACTGTATTTAATAAAACTTTTAAATAAATTTCCTTCAGTTTTTGAATGTAATCCTCATATTACTGTATGATAATGGCTAAAAATTTTAAAGATTTTTATTATTTTTGAATATTTAATTCAACACTAGACCCAGTAAAACAAACTTTAAAGAATTATTATTTAATGAAGTTAAATTATTATTAAAAGATGTATGAAGTGTTATACTTCACTGAAAAATATGAAATATTTTAGTACTTAGAAATTATTTAATAATCTTGTTAACTTTAATGATATTCACACACAAGATTTTACATTAATACTTAAAGGCATTAGAAACAAAATAAAATAAAATAAAGCTGGAGAGGAACATCCAACACCTCATTAAATCAAGTCTTTTACACAAAATAAGATATATTTATATTTGAGAAATAAAATATTGCAACATAATTCTAAAAATATTTTCAATTTCTGCAACCGCTATGCAATATTTACCGAGGAAGGCATAATGATAATTCATTATTATTTAATGTACTGCCACTTTCACCTGACTGCTTTTCATCTAGGGATTTCTTTTCTCATTGCACTCAACAAACTCTCTCTCTTACTATCATAAATGACTGCTAGTTTTATATAAAATAATTAATCTTTATCTGCTTAGAATAAGGTATCTATTTAAGAAAAACTGTTTAGAAAACATCAAGCTAAGTACTTAATTATATTCAATCCTAATACTTAATTTGTCTGTACAATTAATTTTTGTCTAAATATAACTATTTTGATAAAAAGGATCAATAAAAATTGTGTGAATGTTAAAACTACAGCAAAATGTAGTATTGTCATCAGAATAAACAAGTTTTTCTTCATGATAGACTTAGTTGCACAAAAAGACTTGAGGTGTTACTTGGCATAAGTTAATAGTTCCCAACAGAATAGACTTTTTAAATCAAGTTTTATTAAATGTAAAATAGATTAAAACAATCTTTCTAAATATTGATGTTTATGTTCTTTTATTAATTCTCCTCGGAAAATATCTAAACAGTGAACCTATCGTTCATTTACTTAGTCTAGTGGAAAAATGATTCCTATGTTATTACAATAAATAAATCTCTATTATGATAAAAATTTAAGGTGGCGATAAATACCTTTTTTTGATATCTTGATCTGGATCCAGTCGGTAAGACAGAAAGTTCGGGAAGGTAGTGTTAAGTCCAATAGTCCAATAGTTCTTTTCCCTTGATATTAGACGATTCTTGATATTCACAAGCGAAGAAGTATCCCAAGGAGCACAGATATTATGTAGAAGTAATCTGATGGAAGAACTGGCGACGACTGACTCACTTTGTTCTTGTCTAATGTTGAATTGTTAAAATTGCGATACTAGGTCGAAAGGTGATGAGAAAGCGTCTTTATTAGACCTGAGAACTTAACAGATGTTTAACTTCCAGGTGTAACAGTTGACAGTTATTGAACGAAAGTATAGCTGCACTGTGATCTTATGACACTATTGAATGAAAGGATATAAACACACGGAAAGTCTGAATTCAGATCCTCACAGTAATCTTTTAATTAGTTCTCTTAAATCTTCTTTAAATTAATGTGTTTAGCTATTTGAGAGATTATCAGAACCTCTTTAAATATAGCTTTTATAAGAAAAATTATAGCTATATTTAATAAAAATAGTTGTGCCGTGTTCAGTTCATTATGACATATATGAAAATTATTTGTAATAATTTTATAAAGACGAATGCTTGTTTTTCAAATAATAATTGTAATATAAAAATAATAGATATAATCCAGTTATAATTTTATTATTTATCTGCTGATGAGAAATGAAAATAATGAAAACAAATCAAAACATTTTTGAAAATTTTAAATTATCTTTTAATTTTAATATTGTGATTTTTTTTATACTTGTTTAAAGTTCAGTATGATCTTGGAAATCTGACGTATAAGTCCAGAACAGTGTTGGACTATTGGATGTTTATACATTTTGATAAATTAATGATTTAAACACAATAAAAATATGATGAAATATGACTACAATTGACATAATTAAATAATTGAGTACATAAATGAATTTAACATGAAGTCAATTGCTAATGCAATGAAAGAAGTTGGATTATTGATCAAAATATTTGAATGTGCTGTTATTGCCAAGTTGATGGATTCAACTAAATTTAGTAGGAGATACAGTATTTTTGGTGAAAAATTCTGAAAGACTAATTTTTATAGTTATGTAGTATTGTTTTCTTTTATAGTGAGCCCAACAATGTTTAATATCGTGCCCAAGCTCGGGTTTGATATCATTCCATGTTTAGTAGAAAAATGGTCAAATTTAGCAAGAACTAGCATTTTCACTAGCAGAAAGCTTGTCTATGGTTTGACTGCAGTACCGATAATACCTGAGAGTCTAATGTCAGATTATTGGACATGCCAAATTAACATGTGATTGGATTATTGAGATTGTACCATATATTTGCTTTAAAACTAAAGCAAATCATACACTTTTAACATTTGTTAACAGTTTATGGAAATGCAAATGTTCTTTACACAGTTAATTGGCCATCTTTTGCTGTAAAAGAATGTAAGAGGACTGTCAAATGTCTTTTATGTCTAAAGATGGCCTGTTGACCAATTCAAAACTGGAAACTGTTATATATTGTCAAAGATGTACAGTTTGATTTGTTAAGTTAATTGCTGTGGCTAGTTTGACTTAGTAGAAATTTTGTAATATAAATTTGCAATAAATTAATATTTTGTAAAAGTTTAAACTAATCTTTTTATTTTTAAATTGTTAAATAGGTAATGGGTGTCTGCTGTGAAAATGTAATTGGATATATGCCACTTCCAGTGGGAATTGCAGGACCTTTGTTGCTAGATGGAAAGAATTATTACATTCCAATGGCAACGACAGAAGGTTGCTTGGTTGCCAGCACTAACAGGGGATGTCGTGCAATTAGTGTAAGAGAACTTTATTAAATTTCTTCTGATGATTGATAAATTAATATAGTTTTATTTATCTTTAATGATGAGTCTGTTAAAAATTGAATTATGTATCTATAATACAGTGATGGACAGCATGCCAATCGTTTAATAGAAGAAACTTTTAACATATACACATTAAATTACAAATAAATGTCGCTAAATCGACAAGCACTTTTGATGATAATTATTTTCATCTTCATCAGGTCATTAAAACATTTAAAATCCTTTTTTGAATACAAATAACAAATTGTTCCAAGCGTATTAACATTTTGGAATTAGAGCAACGATAGAAATCTTGTGTATATTTGGGAAGCCCTTCTTACCAACATATTAAAACCCTGCAGCACCCCCACACTTGATTTGCCCCCTTTGTGGATCAATTTGTATAACCATCTAAAACAACGTATCTAGCTCCACAATTTGGAGGCGTTTAACACATGCGACTTATAACCACGCGTGTTTTCATTTAAAAATTGTTTTATGTTCTACCGTTGCTCTCATTCCAAAACGTTAATACACTTGGAATGATTTGTTATTTGTATTCAAAAAAAGATTTTAAATGTTTTAACGACCTGATGAAGACAAAAATAATTATCGTCGAAAGTACTTGTAGATTTAGCGCCATTTATTTGTAATTTAACGCGTATATGTTAAAAGTTTCTTCTATTGAATTATGTATTCTGTCAACATAAATTATTAATATCGTTAGCTCTTATTATTGAATTATAAAAGTAATGTTTTAATACGTATGTGTTTATGCAGAGGATTGTGTCTGTTATGCCTATATTATATGCATAATAGACAAAACAACTAATCTTTTTAACATAATATATGTTAACAAGATTACTGATAATGTAATTTGTTAATTTGCTTGAAGACATTCCAGAATGAAAACAGAAAAACAAATGTTTGTTTTAGAAGTAACATTTGGGTATAAAGGAGTTTTTTAATGTGTTGTTTAATGTGTTGTTTGTATGTATGTGGATCGGTAGTGATATTTGTATAGTGCAGAGTAGTGAAAGTTGTATAGATGTGTTAAACTGTATAAAATTTTATAATTTGCAGGTGGTTTAAAAATTACAAAATTTATAATCAAGTTAAAATATGAAAACAAAATAATATTTTTTTAATTACATAGAAATTTTATTGATTTTTTTAAAAATCTTGATTAAGTTTTGTATGTAGCACTTTAATATTTTTATAAAAAAATTTTATTTTAATCGATCTGTATTCAGCTTTCAGGTGGTGTAAAAAGTAATGTTACTGGAGACGGCATGACAAGAGGTCCCGTCGTGAGATTACCTTCCGTTCAACAAGCCGTGTATGTTGTTTTTAAAATTATTTAGTCTTATAAAAATTGTTTAATTTTTTTTTTCTATTAAGGTGTTAGAAAAAGATTGATTCAAATAATTTTGTTTCTTGAGATTAAATAATTTTAAAACTTTCATATTAACAACTTATCTTTTAGAAATTAGGATATTTTATCAACCACATATCTCCATTTTGGTTTAATTTTATAAACTTTCTTCCAAGATTATGTATTGATATAATTCTCATGTGTATAGAAAAGAGTCAACGATTGCTGGATTACATTGAGCTATGTTAATCCTACTAATTAAATTAGTAGGATTAATATAGCCCAATGTGAAGTAATTTGGTTAGAGGTAGGCATTGGGTTTCATCTTCTGATAAGTTTAATAATTATATCTAAATTAATATAGGCTTGTAGTATCCTTATGGACAAAATTTCAGATATGAATGATGTTGTTGGAACATAACAGAAAGGCATGCCCTTAGGAGCCAGAAAGTGAAAGGAACCATACTTGTACATGTGACCCTTTTGTGAGATATATCCCCTTCTTTTAAATCAGTCTTTTTCTCGGTGGTATAGGGAGTGATGCTATGCACTCCTAAAAAACTATCACATTTAACTATTCAGCCCATTTGACTGTTTATGGAGTATTTGATGTTATATAGTGTTAGGGGGTGTGGGAGCTTGTCCCATATGGATGCTGAGGNTTCATTTAATAACAGAGTTAAAACCTTGCAAAATTGTACACAAACTGGTAATTTACTCAAATTAACAAAATAAAAAAAAGTTTAACTTAAAAACACAGTTTTTCAGATTGAAACAAATGCTTACCCTTTAAAATATAAACTCACCAACACACCGAATATCCTTGGAAAAATGGAGAAAGTATACAATTACAATTAAACAAACTTTTGCTATTTTCAAATATCTAAACTAATTTCAAACAATCTATTTCTAAAAAACATAACCAGAAATAAAATGAAATACATTACACTTTATTTGAATTAATAAAAATAATTAATTAATTGATTTAAAAAATGAATTAGGTAAGTTTAACTTAACGGCACGATATTCATAGTCATATTGCTCGATGTGTGTGACGATCGCACCCGCATCACATAACTGATGGGTAACAAAGTATGTAAGAGCCAAATTTTTTAATTCTAAATCTATATTAAAGTTTAATATAAATAAACTGAATTTATTCTACAATAACAGACTAATAACTGCAACAAGATTGAAAGTTTTATTTTCCATAAAAGTAACAGTCAAACAAAAATATATACAGTATATATAAAATGTACACTTTACTAAACTTATTTTAAACAGTTTATTAACCTTTACAATGTAGTCTTATGACATGAACATCCTGTGCCACTACAATAATATATACCCGATATAGAAAAAATAGTTTTACTTACGAATAACATGGCATTTTGAACAAGAACACAACTAAAAGAATTAATATCAATGATAATACCAATTTTCTATTATCTCAGTAACTGCTACTTGTTTTGAACAGTATACTTTTTATGTAATTTGTTAATTATTACTAACTGTATTAATTATATCGAAAGTTTTATCTTTATTTCATATTGATTTATAACCGATTATTATATTTATGAAAATTTTGATAAGTACAATTTTAAAATAAACAGTAATATAACAAATATTACATTTTCTTAAACAGTCACATGCTAATAAAATAAAAGAATTCTAAACTATGACAGTAATCGGTCAATAATACAGTCGATAGAATCTAAACAATTATTCACCAAGTATTAAAGCATCCCAGATTAAGTTAATTGAACATAAATAATAAATGTATTACATTATACCATAAAATCATTATAATTTATTATAAATTTATAATTCTTTCTTCAATTCCAGATTTGTCTTAATTTTTCTTTTATAAAATTTAATTAAAATAGTAACACGTGCACTTTAAAACGATACTGTGTTTTCAACATAAACACGGATAATTCTTTCACGTAAAAGGAACGATGATTGAAATAGTTTCTTTAAGATAAAAATACTACTTGCCAAGTCAATAATATTGAATCTACTTAAAATAAACTAAGCTACATACGACATTTATTCAAATTACACATCAAAAACACTGTTTCAAAATTTCACAAACTGCTTATTTTTGACACACACCATACGTCGGGGACAGGCAACCATTTTCTACATAAGGGCCGCATTTCAAAACTTTTGAACCGACACAAGCCGCACACAATAGAAAAAAAAAATGCCAGTAAATCGCAATTATTTATTCACGTATAATTACAAATTAGCATAAGTATACTTAATTTAGCTTCTGGAACCGACGTAAACGTAATATATTGCTAGTTTTAAATTAGTTTCGACACGAGTCCATTAGCCAGTTTCTCGTTTTAATTTTTATTAAATTCACTGTGGAAAAACTATTCACATACATAAGTCGTAGAAAATCACACTTGAATTTTTGCCACACACTTTCTTAAGTCGGGAAATCGATATATTTATTCATATTTCGAGCGAGACGGGCCACGGGTTGCCCGTCCCCGCCGTACGTCAACGTAAAGTCGTACTTTAACCGATCAGTTTTTTGTCAAACTATGCATCACAAATAATATTAAAAATCAGGTTTATACACAAATGAGTCGTTCTAGTTTATACTAACGGAAGAAACTTTAAAATGTTATCTCACCACAATCGACATAAAAATGGTAAAATATAACCGAACGTCTACTTCGGTTACGAATATCAATGTTTTACGACACACAAAAAAAAGCTAATATAATGCAGGCTTTACCAGAAAACACAATGGAAGCGATACGAGATATTAAAAGTAGTTTAGCATTAGATAATCACCATTTACATTAATGAATGAGTAACCAAAGGAAATGAAGTCAGTGAAATTTCAACTGCATAATACATTAAATCAATTACTCAGAAAATATAAATAGACGTGTATTATCAATGTTAGAGTGTGTAATTGTTTAAATGCTGTAGAAAAAACATAAACAAAACGTTTGTTTTTGTATATTGTATGTTAACATATTCTAATTAAAGATAATAATTCGATATTATAGTGTTGTGTATTATATGTGATAAAATGAAGGTGGACTGACCTTTTTGATGCCTTTATAGATGTAAACGTACAATTCACGTCCAACATTGAGGCAAATGCGGTCTCCATTGCCACTAAGGTCTGGTAAATGGACGAACGACACTTTAACCGGCGTGTTAGCTTGGGTATTATAGCCTACCCTGTTAGGTCTGGAGTATTCGCTGAGTGTCATGAGTTTGTAACTTCCTTCCCTTGTCATAAATTGGGTTTTAAGTTCGTCTTTACATACGACTTCACATTGAACCGCCATCTTAACGCATCGACAGTGTTGT
The DNA here is from genome assembly GCF_000671375.1 of Centruroides sculpturatus. Lineage (NCBI taxonomy): Eukaryota > Metazoa > Arthropoda > Arachnida > Scorpiones > Buthidae > Centruroides > Centruroides sculpturatus. The sequence goes on from NW_019389333.1 coordinate 29,951, forward strand.
GGTTAACATGTCTGCAACATCGCCATGCATTGTTTTCGAGCCCTTTTAAGACTCTTTAGCGCTCATTTAATCGAGGCTGAAACTCGATAAGATAACGATTAATCCCAAATGATTTCTCTTCAAAACCAATCATACGCTAGACCTTCCGACATCTTGTCTCCCTCCTAACGTGAAAATACCAGCCTCCGATTTATAATATCTGTTTTTTATGTTATTTACTTTCTGTACTATTACGGTATTTTAAATTTCTAATATAAGTTATATTCTATTATTATTATTTAATTTATTTTTAAATACGGATTTATAACTTTTTATAAGGAATTAGCATGCGTAGATTGTCGAATCCTTGCGGTAAAAACTGGTACTATTTAAATACTGTTATAAAGTGTATTTTTCTATAAATATCGTACAGTTAATGTCTTTTGTGTATGAAAAATGTATTGATTAATCAATTTATAATACTGAAAATTTCAAAACAATAAAGTAAACGTTTCAATTATATCAATGGCACTCGAAACAAATCCGTATTGGTGTGTTAAAATTCTAGAAATTTAAATTTTACCCGTTATTTTAACTCATAATACATAACTATTTATTGCGGTGGCATTTAATAAATTTGCAAAATTAGACATCTACTTATTAGCAATTGAATTTACAATGCGCTATAAAAGAGAAAAATATCGCTTCTAAATTAACTATTCAAACGTTGTTCGCACGAACGAAAACACTGAAACATGAGAGAGGTTGCGGCCGAAGTTTTCGAACGTTGAGCGCCGCCATCTTGTAAGCCTAGAAGTTTGACAATGACGTTTGAAACGTTGAGCATGATTCCAACGACGTTCTAAACGCCATTGTCAAACTTCTAGGCTTACAAGATGGCGACGCTCAACGTTCGACGTTCACGATTTAGAGATGAAAACTTCGGCCGCAACCTCTCTAAAAACGCAATTATGGCATACGGGAAAAAGTAAAGCAGAATTCCTCAAAATGTAGCCAAATTATTTTTAAAGTGGCTCAAAAAGTAGTAAGTCGCGCAAAAGTAATAGCCTAGATTCTTACAAAAATGACAATCAGCTACTGGTAACCCAATCTTGCAATCCCGAAACCCAAATTGTATGTTACGAAATAAGAAAAAAAAAGAGGTATTCCGTACGTAGGGTAACACCCAAAATGTGATATTGTAAAAGCAAGGTCATATTTAATAAAAAGTTATTGCCTATTTACAAGGAAACATATTATTAGAAATAAAATGTACTACTGTACTAAAGAAGAAAATTGAAATAATATCTAAGTCATCAAATTATTAAAATAACCAGCATAAGCGCGACTTTAAGAATTTGACAAACTGTATCCTGTAAAAGAACATAGGTGCTTGATTACATTAGATTGTATCGCTAAATGTCATCGCGCAAGTTTTGTTTTTTATTAACTATTTTGTGGTGTAATTTTTACAAAAGTTTTTTTCATAGTAATAATGGATTTGACTAGGCTCAGAACAAATAACTGGATGTAGAGATGGGATCCAACATATCAGAAACAATCGACCATTAAAATTTCTAAGCATTTGAAGATTTGAAGAGGACTTGATTACGGTTCTTTCAGAGAGACAATGCCAGATCCATAAACTTAATGAAGAGTATCAGGAGTTCCTGACGCCTTTATCTTTGTAAATAAATAGATGTCAAAGTAGAATAAGTATTCAAAATATAACTTGGTCAGTGGAATCTGGATTGGATAATAAATGTAGTAGTTGTAGGAATGATACCCAGAAGAACAAAATAAAAAAAAGACATCTCAATTTTCAAAGTCATAACACGCTATATTGCTGTAATTTCTCAAGAAACCTATCCGGCTACTGTTGAACACTCTGTAAGGCGCTTTGAACATGTGATTGACGCAAATGGATTGCGCATTGAAAAAATATCGGTATAATAATTTATTGAGTGTTTCCATTTTGCGTTTCATGTTCTTCACGCGCCATTTTTCTTCTAGTGGCAGAAATTTGAACTAATTATTCTTTTGCATTTTCCTTTTCTTCATGGTCCATATAACGTATATACCAAGTTTCATCAAAATACATCAAAGAGAATGGGCTCTTTGATGTAGTAGGGCAATTTTAATTATACCCACCCTGTATATCTGGAATAAATTTTTACGATAGTTTGTTTTAATTTTTATTATCTCAAATGTACTGTACAGTATTGTTCATGCTCAAATCTTTCGCACTTTCAGATAATCCAATATAAATTTCAAATCGGACAAATACACTTAATGTAAATGTTTAAGGAACCGATAACGCAGGAGTAATTAAAACATTTATAACGTCATACATCGAGTGTTCTGACTTTGAAATGACGCAGATTACGGCTTAAACCGCAGCCTACTCTTCTGGAGGACCTGGATCAAATGCGAGAAGCAACCAGGAATTTTTCGGAAAGTGATCTGTACCGCATATGTCCCGTGCCTTACTATTAAGTCGCCTCCGCTTATGGAACGGAATGATGATGTTTGAATGTTAATTTATTGTATTTAAACTGTTTTTATAGATCTAGGGAATTTCCCTTGCTTATCTCACTGATTTCGCCCACTTGTTCAAAAGTTTTGTGACGATTCACCGATTCCCGGTACCGCCGTTTCTATTTCCGCCCGCCACAGAAAATATCAATGACTATTCTAACCGAAGAATCTTATATATATTGAATAGATAAGGTTAAATTAGCCACGTTTTTTTCATTGGCGTTAATCAAATTTAAACTTTAATAAGAATGGAAAAGATTTATATGTGGAGCATCATTGTGAACAGCGTTTCATCTACTGTTTGAAAGTTTTGTACCATGCACGAATACTAGTCATATTGCCATCAAAAAATTAAAATTAATCTGTGTTCTGAATGAATAATTTTCTCCTCACGATAAATCCTTAGTGCCTTTAGCATAAAAATAAGGTTTTCTTCCAGACATTTTTTGATTCTCCTCTGCGACAATACCAAGATAATTATTTCTTTATTTCCCCTATTACATCCATATGTATTCGATCAAATGCACAGCGGAAACAACAAAATGGTTATGTGTAGAACATGACATATCCGTATGGGTTGAGCTGGATATATCACAAAGCTTTATTTAACTTAGATTCTCCAGAGCAGAAAGCGCCTTTTCCGCATTGGCCATTCCCACCGTCGATTGAAAAACCCCTTTTAATGTTCACAGGGTAAAAACTTTAATAATGACACTTTATTTATATGATTTAACTCACTTATTTATTTATCTTTGACACGGGAAACGTATGTACTTTAAAAATAGCTAGCTATATTTGAAATTGGGTCTTTCTATCGAAAGCGATTCACGCTACCATACTGCCATTTTAGTTTTTTAATTTTTTTGCAGGTTTCTAGATATTTTAAAATTACTTTCCTTTTATTTTGAAATATATCTTTGAATAATTAATTATTGCAAAGTACTAATTTAAAAAAATATATATATTCTCTGCTTGTTCTGGCAACACTGAAACAAACGTTAAAATTACAAGCATGGATGGCACGTGTGGGGATTATGATCAGATGGTACTGTATCTTTTTTAATAAATAAATTATAATTAAGTAATGTCGTAATTGCATTTTTTGTAAATTTAATATCACAAAATCTTGTCTAGTCTATTTTATAATGAAATCGTATGTATGTGATTTATAATATAGCTTTTTTTCCGTAATATGTAGGAAGAGGACCCATTTGTTACTCACTTCGAACAGAACATATCGTTGCCTCGAGAATGGAAGAAAGAAGAGAAACACGTGACTTTAGCATCTTTAGGTCGTGTGAAGTATACTTATTATCCGGAAGTAAAAAATGTGGACCTGTCGAATTCTATTGATGCCAATTTGTATAGAATCAAACCAATTGAAAAACTTTCATCTTTGCAAAGTGATCTCTTAACTTTAATTTATAATTACGTCGATGTATTTTATCCCATGCAAGACATCAATACATTGGATCTTCAATTGGTGTACTGTCTCCACATTCTCAATCATGTTTTAAAAAGTAATTCCAAAATCGTTCACCATAATAATAAATTAAAGAAACGTTCAGATATACCAGATGAATTTAGGGATCAGGGTTTGACATCTCCCAAAGTTCTTGTGATTGTACCATTTAGAAATGTAGCTTTAGAGATTGTGTCTACATTGATTTCACTCTTGGGAGACGAGGCAAACATAATGAATAAGAAACGATTTTATACAGACTATGGATATGAAGAATCTGATAAACCAAAATTAAAGAGACCAGATGATTATGAAAAGATGTTTGCAGGAAATATAGATGATTCTTTTAGAATTGGAATTTCCATTAAAAAGAAATATATGAAGTTATTTGCAGAATTTTATTCGGCAGACGTTATAATTGCTTCTCCGCTGGGACTCAGGACAATTATTGGTGCTGAAGGAGAAAAAGATAGAGATTATGACTTTTTATCTTCCATAGAAATACTAATTTTTGATAAGTGTGATGTTTTCTTAATGCAAAATTGGGAACATGTAATTCATCTAATGAAACATCTTAATCTGCAGTTGCAGAAAAGTCACGACTGTGATTATTTTAGAGTGCGAATGTGGTGTCTCGACGGATTATCAAAATTTTATCGTCAAACAATTCTCTTAAGCCAGGTGATTACACCTCATCTATTATCTCTTTTCAACAAGCATTGCTTTAATTATGCTGGTAAAATTATTGTGAAAAATCAAATTTTCCATGGTTCTATTTCAAAAATTCTAGTCCAGCTTCCACAGGTAACAGATTTTTTGTGTTTTATTTAAATAATAATAATATGAAATTAAAACACTCTGATATTGATTATTATAATTAAGTGAAAACATAGATCCAAGCAATATATTTTCTACCTCATCATTATCTGTCAAAACTCATTTTACACATTATTTATAATGTATAAAATTATTTTCTAATAATTCTTTTATGAAAAAATTTTTAATCAATGTAGAAAGGTGATGCTAAGTTTACAGTTTTACTAGAAGAAAAGAGAAATTTAATAAATGATACATTTTATTTAACATAATACCACTCAACTCTATGCACTTATTATAACATTCCTCCAATTTTTTTAACCTCCTGCAAAAAATTTTGCTGCAAACATTGGTGTAGCTATAACTTTTAGTTACTTGAGCAAAATATGATAAAGGGAGGCCTGTCAATATAATTTACAATCCACTGTAGCATTGTCGAGAAAATTTTTCTAATTACATTAACCAAGCTAGTTAATTAACATTAATATATAATTAACATGATTAGATTTATTATCATTTTTATAAATTGCTATTAAATTTATTTGTTTCTAAGACAGGAACTTTACCTGATGATTTTATCCTAGTATCAAATGACAATAGATTTTCCAATACACATTGAGGTAAAATTTTAAAAAATTCATTTGTAATACTGTCCTTACCAGGAGCTTTTTAGATCTCAATGTACCCAATATTTATCCCATCCATATTAAACCTATTTTCTAAACATTTGTCCATCAGATAGGGGATACAGAAAGTACAAGATTAAAGCTTAGTTCGCATTGAGCGTGATTTGCTAGCGAAAGCAAAAAACAAAGCGAATAACTGGTCAAACATGACTTGCTTGATGGGTTATTCGCTCTGTTTTTTGCTTTCGCTCGCAAATCGCTCTCAGTGTGAACTAAGCTTAACAATATTATTAAAAATCATTACTAAATAATCAAGTCCAAATGTCAATTGGATCTAAAGAAAAGTTTTTAGGCTTAAATTTATTAATCAGTAGCCAATAAGACTTTGAGCCCTACATATTTAAATACTTATTTATTTTCCATAATGCAATTTTTTCTTAATCTTATGAATAAATCAAAAATATTTTTGGGCTTCTCTAAATTCCATAAGATGATGTATATCATTCTTTCTCCTAAACTTTATAGCATCTGATTTTTTTCTTTTTGCATATCTACAGTCTTTATCAAATCATAACACCAAAACAAATATTTGAATAGGTCAGGACATCTTGCTTTGTACAGGAGAGGTCTTTATTACTTACACCATAAAATTGATCTCTTCATTAACTTGGTAAAAATATATTAATATTTTTCCATTCATCATTATAAAACTCTCAATCATGCACGAAAACAAACACTCTCTCTTCAGCAAATTCCATTTTATTATAGACTCTTTCTTATTTGGTTGTTGACAAGTCAACTTTAATAAAGTTGAAGAGCAATAGAGGTGTGAGATCAAATAGACACATAAAAATCTAAACTTGCTGCAACAAATCAACTTTTAAAAAATTGATTACAAAGCATCCAAGCTGAGAAATAAAAGTATACTTAGTGAAAAATTCCGAGTTCTACCGTTTAATATTATCAAATTACTGTATTTTCCAGTAGTATTTCCAAAAATTGATTACTGTATCTTGGAATTTAGTTATTGTAAATTTGGCAGTTAGCAGGAGTACTGTCAAAGTGCTCACTAATTCTTGTGTTGGCATTCTCTAGAAGAATAATATTAGTTTATGTTCTCAAATTTATTAATATATTCTCTAATTCTATTAGAAGAGAATCATACATTAGAACATCTGTATTAAAATTTATCACAGTTTATTTTTTTAATTTTAATATTGTATGGTAAAATTTCAGACTATAAAATTTCTTGATTTATAAATCTTATGTATCAGTCTGAACTGATATCTTTTAAAACAGCTGAGAATGTTTGTTTTTCTTTCATTTATATAATGTTTATCAAACATCATTTCTGGAAGTAGCATGTAAAAGAGTGCGTGTGTTTCTCAATTGTAATATGCTTTTTATTAACTTGGTTTGTTTACTCATTATCTGTCCAGCTAAAGTAACTCAATTTTCATCCACCTCCCAATTTCCAATCTAGTTGAAACATTGCATACTTATGTATTCTTGATAACAATACTTTTTTTTATTAGTGTTTGCAAACAATTTTAGCAATTAGTAAAAAATTAGTGAAAAATCTGATATAAGAGATGGCACTACATGTAGGGCAAACTATTTCTCATTTTGTATTGTCTATATGAAAACTTTTAATTCAGTTTTCAACTACTTCCCAATTAAATGCTAAAATAAGAAGAATTTCTATAATTCAGTGTTACATATAACAGCACACTAGCTTTAATTTTGTGAGTGTAGTGTTGAATTCTATCAATGCTAAATTCCTCTCCAATTTTTAACAGGTTTTATAATTTAGATCCTTGCAGTTAATAAGCAAAAGTTTTTAACAGCATATCAAACATCATTATTATTAATTAATACAAATCTCTAAACCCAAAATTACTATACAGTAATACCTCGAACTTACGCGATAGGTGGGACCGAGCGATAACCGCGTAAGTCGAATTTGCGTAAGTCGGGGTATAATTTCGCAATTTGCGTAAAATCCAAGTCGGATATATGTAAGCTAATAAATGTTCTTGTTAATCTTATCTCGTCTTTTGATTCGTTCACGGTTACAAGAAATCACCGCATAGAGTCTCTTGAGTCTCCGTAGATATAACAAACACAGAAATAAATAACACAAAATAAATTGTAGCTATGCGTCGATTCCGCATGACACGTCCGAACCTGTAAGCTCAACAATAGTGTGGGGGGAGTGAGTAATCAAGAGTTGTGTGGTGCTCAAAAGACGAATCAACGAGATTTGAAAATCGCGTAACTCCGGGATCGCGTAAGTCAAGGTATTACTGTATTATTATTATTTTTTTAGATAATGTATCTATTTTATGATCTCTTATTTCCTGCTACTTAATAAATTTATTTAAGTAAGATTCAGTTTTCTGAAGAGCGACATCAATCTTTGTGATCCTATCCTAACGTGTATTTGCATAATAATGATAATATCCAATTTTTGTTCCATAACTTGTAGTTGGCCAACAACAAGGTTACCATAATTGAAGGCAAAATACAGACAGATTAGCATTAAAAGTATTCAGACATCAAGGCAAAATAAAAGGAATTTATTCATATTTTTCAATCTCATAAATATAGGCATTGGGGCCAGTTCTGGTAGGTGTGCAATACATGTATGCATGCAAAACAGCCAAATTCCTGAGGCAGTCAATAGTTCACTTTAAAAAAGATAAAACTCAAATGTAATATTATTTTAATATAGTAGTTGGCAATGAAATAGATTTATATTTGCAAGACAACTGAAGATATAGTTGTGCAGTTTGTGGATACAAATAACCAAGCTTTATATTATCATACTATGATTAAGATTAAAGTTACACTTACTTAACTCATTGTGAATGAGCCTTTATTCCTGTACCATTAATTTTAGGATGATACTTACACTATTGTTTCAACTATTGATGGAATTGAAAGGAAATTTACATTAAAAAAAAATACATATGGAGGTTATTAAATTGAATATTCAAATCTAAATAAATTTTTATATACAATACATATATATATATTGTATTTATATATTAATACTAAATAAGAAAAATTTCTTTAAATTAATTTTATTATAATTTGCAAATTTTATTTTATGGCGGTGCTAAAATATAACTTTGAACAAAGATGTCTAATATCTAGGGGTAGCTTGATTTAAATAATGTTAAAATAAAAATATATCAGATATTTTTATAGTTTTTTTTCTATCCTTGTCAATTATATGAAACTGTCGTAAAACATATAAATAGATTCTCGTGGGTTGGATTAAGGTATGAATTTACTCATGATCAGCATTGAGAGGGTGGCCAAATATCTGTAGCATGCAGGCGGCTAACAATCGAAAACCAGCCGTGGTAGGTATATAATATAAAGTTTCAATTCACACTTTCCTTTGGGGTGCAGAATTTTAAATATAAGAAAACTATTTTACCATTAGAGAATAAGTAATATTGAATTAAAAAAAACTGTTATAATGAATGTGCATGTATTCTCTAAGTAAAACAGTTACATTTGCTTTTCCAATGTTGCCACCTAGCCAACAAATACAATTTTATTGTAATTATCAAAAATTTACCACCTTTTGTCAGATTTAAATCTAAGTGGTTATGATTTAACTATTAAATGTGCAATCAGTTGAAAAGTATGGACATTTTGTTTAATTTTTCTAAGTACGTAAAGACACGAACTGTTCGTAATAAATACAGACATAGGGTAACTCTACTAACAATTAATTTGAACTTTCCATCCAGATATGATACCATAACTTCAGATAATTCAGAGCTGGTTCCTTCTTTATTAGATTTAAAAATATTTACTGTGAAACACAGAATTGCTTGGTGAATGGTGCTGTTTCCAGGGGCATATTGCAGAATCTACTAATGGAGTAGCGGAGTTCTTGACATGGACTGTGATTTTGTACAATCCATTTCTTAAAAATACTAAATGCAGAATGTTACAAATAATGACAAAAAATTTTAGTTATTCATAACAGTATCAAACACTATCTCACTAAAAAAGTCACCAGTATTGTCTATAGTTTGAAGTACTCCCTTCTGCGAACAAAAAGTTTGACCACACACCTTTTAATGTTACTGAATGCTGCCCTATCTTAGTGCAGCCATTATATAAATTCAATTTATTAAAGTAAGCAAAGTAATGAATGAAGTAGACTCTTGTGGTGCTTGAGCTCTTACAATGACTTCTCTAGAATTATTCTCATAGTGTGGCTTTTGCTCTTTCATCTGGGTAAATTTGTAAACTTTTCAGTATTCCCTCATATAAAGGTTGAAGCTCATTGAAATTAGATACATTTTCCAATAAATAACAATATCATCAATGGCATGTTTCATAATAAAGTTTATTAAAAGTATTTTCATCTTTAAATGTAAGCCATCTTCAGTTAGAAAGAAAAATTTATTCTTTTTAATTAGGAATTATTTAATACCTTAAACACAAAGATATTTTTTTGATGCCAAAAGCAATTGACATCCAAGAAGAGTTGTTGATTATTCCTTTATTACTTCTTTATTAAATTAAAAACTAAGTAATACATAAAATTTTAAAATGAAAAAATGGAATAATGTCCTAAAACAATGTTCAAAGCCAAGTATTTCCTCTTTACAAAGTGTTTCCAAATTTGTATTCTTGTAAAGAGAAATGTGACAAAAAGATAAGTGTTCATAAATTTTATTCTTAGCAAAATTTGCTGATATACACTTAAGATGTCATTGCTGCTATACTCATTGACATACAGCTAATTAAATGATTACACTTCTGGTCTGATTGTGCATCAGGTAATGCCACCAGTGCCTTAAAATCTCTATCTCAGTATCCTGTTAAAAGACTCAGAGATTCATGTGTTCAGAGTTTTTAGTGTACATGTTTGGAGGTGTTCAAACCACTGTTATGTATAGATTCCAAGATCTGAGGGGAGATTTGACTTAACCTTCTCTCAGATCTTGGAATCTTCAATCTTTGTGAATGTCACTGACTTTTGGCATAACTAAAATTGTATTCTTTTATTATTTATGAATAGACTTACTTAAAATACCCAAACTCTAGCAGTAACGTGTGATATTAGCACTAGAACTAACATTTTCGGAGTTCTTATTTGCTTCATCTTCAGGTTTTGCAGTCATTGGAACAAATGATTTTTCCCTTACCCACCTTACTGCTGGAGTTTGTGTATTTTAAGCAAGTCTGTTGTTTCTCCAGTTAAATAGAGTAAATAGAGGTTATAATATGTTTACAGTTTCTAATGACTGTTTTTATGAATTATAAGTATTACATTTTGTTTTAGATATTAATTATTTTTTGCTTTTTAAAGGTATTTCAACAGTTTGATGCCAGTTCCTATCAATCTGCATCAGATGAGAGATTTTCATTTTTTATTTCCAAAATCCTTCCACAGTTTAAAGATTCGTCAATGTCGCACATCTTAATATTTATTCCATTTTACTGGGATTTTGTTCGCCTGAGAAATTATTTCAAGAAGGAAGAATTAAGCTTTACTCAATTATGCGAGTATAGCAGTAATGAAAAAATTGCTAAGGCGAGAAACATTTTTTATCGAGGAATCAGGAAATTTGTGCTTTGCACAGAAAGGTTTCACTTTTTTAAACGGTATCAGATTAAAGGTATACAACACATAATTTTCTATCAACTGCCAATATATCCTCATTTTTATTCTGAATTTTGTAATTTTATGCATCGTAGCATGCAGAGCAAATCTCAATCTCTGCAAAATACAACATGCACAGTTTTGTATTCAAAATATGATTCCTTGCAGTTATCTGCTATTCTGGGCGATGATAAAACAAGTTATTTGTTATCTGCCGATAAGAAAGTTCACATGTATGTATCTGGAAATTAAAATTTGTTCATAAAATATCATTCTTAATATGATGCATTTGATTGGTATATTCAATTAAAGGTTATTATTAACATTAATATTTATATAAAATTGTAAATTCTAATATTGATTAATTAAAATAATATATGTTTTACTGAGGTATTTATTTCCAATTATTATTATATGGTGTACAGTATAACATTTAGAGATTTAATAGTGTACAGTTTTTGAAAGTTATCTAAAAAGTATATTTTTGTTATGTTTTTAAATAGTATATTTAGTACAGATATCAGAACCTGCACTTTTTTGCTGTATCTAGAATGGTCTGATAGAATACAAAATGGTATAATATACAAATTTTTCATCTGTTTTTCTTCAAATTTCAGATAAGTTAACTAAAATGTTGCTTACAGCGTGACATTATTTATACGTTTTCTTATTATATGGTTTCCCATATATATATAGTGTATGGTGACTATACGCATTTACATAATCTGAAACACAATATGTAACCTTGGAGATTTCTCCGAAATAGAATGTGAATACCGATTACTAATATTTTCAAGCGTCATTAAATTTTTATAAATTTGAAAACTAAAACTAATTTTATAATGTTTATTTTTGTATTAAATGATATTAAGATTAAGAACAATATTAATAACACTGATTAATATAATCTTCATTGATAAATATATGACAATGTGATAATATGATTCATTCTATCTTTGACAGCTGGATGGCCAAGTCCCATTGTGAGCCTGGACAAACTCATAATGAGTTTACTAGAAAGGCCCTCATAGTGCCCACAGGGCAGAAATAGTTAAAAAATATCATAACTAGCAGCATGTGCCCAGCAGGATTGGCTAGATTGGGCTGGGAAAAAGTGATTTAAAAAAGAATCGTCTTAGTAACTAAAATATACATTTATTCTGAGTATTTATAATAATGAAACGACAAAACAAAGAGATTATTGGAGTGGGGATCATATAATATTTTTTCTAAGGTGTTAAAATTATTCATGCCAAATTTGGTGAGGATATATTCAACAGTATATCTGAATCAGGAAAGAGCCACATAAAACATACCATGACTGAAACCAAGCACTGGTAAATAAATAGGCTACCAACTTTACATGCAGCCTCTGTTTCTGATTTTGTTCATTGTCATGGTGAATTTTAGGATGATGGCAAATCAAAGTTGTTTAATTTTGAAAGAAAAAATGCTTTGCTTGAAGTTAATGGTGTCCGAGGAAGCACATGAATGGTTTTGTGGTTCTTACAGATTTTGACATTAATTGTATTGTAAAATGTACCACATAAAACATTTTTTAGTGTCAAGGTTCCTGATGAGCATCGATACAACTCCATGTTAACTTAAGTAACAAAAATCCAATCACTCCTTAATACCATCAACGGGCTGCCGAATATCTTCAGATATCCTGGCTTGTACAGCATTCAAATTCTACATGGTATACAATCTGAACAGAATTCATGCTGGCTCGTCTGTAGCCTGGAATAATAAGTGAGGCCTATCCTGTTTAGGCAGAGGACATGATAAGCTAAATAAACATGATAAGGAAAATAAGCTATGGCTTATTTTCCTTATCATGTCCTCTTTCTCCAATCCACCACAAATTAAGGATCGGCCAGCTCAACATAAAGGGTTTCTCTATAGCCAAAGCTGAGATCCTAGGTAGGATGATGTCTGAATTTAAAATGGGCATCATCTCGCTTCAAGAAACCCACTTGTCTGAGAGTTCAAAATTCAATATCCATATTGCTGGCTTTTGAAGTATTTGTTCTAATCTTCATCCGAAGTTCGGTCTTGCTACTTTCATTAATCACTGTTTAAAAGAAATTATAAAACCTATTACTGATACTCTGCACTCCATTGGAATATATATCAATGATCTTAGCAGTGACGTACCGTGACATTTGATGATAGTAGAGAAGCTGTGTTTCTGTAAGAAGCCGACTTCCAGGAAAAACCAGTTAATTGCGCGACAGTGATGGTCTAGGGTCAATTCGTATTCGTTTGTTCGATAAGCCAGTAAAAACCGTAGACTTTTCCAAATGTATTTTTAATATCACAATTACATTCCGAATCGTTAGCCACGATATAAGGGCTAAAATTAAAAATAAAAGGAAAAACTTACTCTGTGAAATAAAATGTGTGGTGGATGTACATTACATACTTGGTACAAAATATTTTTCAATTGTACGAATATACTTTTAAAGAAAATTATGATTAAATATAGCTTTGTAAAGAAACGTACATAAAAATAACATAAAATCTTTTTAAATCTTAAAACAATCCACTTAGTCAAATATCTCACTGCGAGTGGCTAATGAATGGAATCAAAGACGGTCCTGATAGATGCATGCACCTACCAGGATCAAATCCCGAGGATGCCAATACCGGTCAATGTCAAATGCCTCTTTTGTCGCATCACTAATATACTTCAAAGGACGCCACAGGGTTGTTGTAAATTTTAAACGTTTCTCACCACAGCTGTAAAAATCTGCATGTGTTAAACTTAATAGATTGTCCGTCGTTTGTTTTCTTACTAATTCGTTTTAGGACCAGGTGTCCACGGAAATTTCCAAAATTTACTTTTCGGTCACTCTCATTGAACTGGAAAAATTTGTCTTTATTATGTCTAATATTACGAAGAAATCAGTCCTCACTGTACTTGGCTAAAGATTGGTTCGGTTAAGCGTTTGTTTAAGTAATATTTCGGCTCATTTGGCGGGGTTTTATTTATGTCCCTAATTCCTTAATCTCTTAATTATTTAACTACTTGTTAAGTAGAAGTAAGTGGAAACCGGTTACTTTGTATATGAATATTTGTAGTCTCGGGAAAAAAGTGGAAAGACAAATTTTTATGACGACGGATACATAAATTTAAGGAAAATAAATTCTACAGCTTTTTCTGTACCCCGTGCGTCTCTCTCATTCATTAAATTTAGTTGCAAATGAGGCTGCGAAAGTAACGATTAATTTTTTAACATTGTACAAGAATTGTACACGTTTTTCTCTACATCCTCTTATAGATGTGACATACGAAATCGTAATAATAACGCTAGTTTAACATTAAAATCTGTAATGCAAAATGGAAGAGCAGAATAAAAGCAGAATAATTATATCAAATATTTTAATGGATTTTTAAAACTTCTGTCAATTATATAGAACTATCATAAAAACATACCGGTAAACTCCTATCGGTTGGGCTACTCGCGATTCACATAATGGGGCGAGGGCGGTCAAATATCTAGCAGGCAGGTGGCTAACAGTCCAGAACCAGTCCTGGATAGAATCATTGGAAGCGTTATATTTATGTAACTTTCACCAGCTAATCCGGATGAGGTTGGTGCTCCGTAAAGCGCATGCGCGAATGTGTGTAATCTGGCTGCTTTACCATTCAGATATTTTCGGTCTGGTATTGGACAATACAGCGCTTTCATTCCGCACTGATATTCGAATATATAATAGCAATCTTATCGTTTTTTTTCACATGTAGTATAGAAATTTGTAATAAGATACATAATGCGGTTATAATAAAATATTAATTTTAATTATATGAAAATAATCGCACAATATGTCTTTATATTTTAGAAAATACAAGGGAAGCGGCGCATCCACCGCTTCCAAGGACGGCACACCACTGGATCTTAGTACAGTAGACCCCCTATATAACACGGTAAATACGTTCCGTTTTATATGAATTCCGTGTTATACTAGTCACTTAAATACATGAGCCAATCACAGCCCGTGTGCAGTTTAGGGACTACGGTTGTTTGAAAGTTTTCTCCCATAAAATTAATCGATTCTAGACTACTTTGACTCAATATTTCCGAAACACGTATCATTTTTTGAGAATAATCCATATAAACTATGCTATACACAAAAAATTGTAGGATTACTTAACGAATGTTCACCATTCGACGACGCCATTGCTTAAGCTTGTTTTCGTAGCGGAGCGGCGCATCGAATGGCGGACGCGTGTTTCCCGATAAGTTATTTTTCTGCGAAAAATTCGTAGAACTTTGGAGACATCATTAATAAAAATATAATTTTTATGGCCGTTGAATAATAAATGTTTTTTAATAGATTCGGTGCTCGTTTAAACTTAACGGTTCGTGCAATATCCGCTATTGGTCTAAATCAGTGGTTTCCAATTACTTTTTCCTGCGTACCACTTCAAGAAAGAGCTCAAACTCGCGTACCCCTTATAGCAGAAATTCATATTAATTCATACCAATATAAATTCGAAGATAATGCTGTCTGTCTGTCTGTTACCTTTTCACGTGTAAACCGCCGAACACGTTTTAATAAAATATGGTACGGACATAGCTTACACGTTGGAGATGGATATAGGCTACATTTTACTCCGAGAAAATATCTTAGGGTGCGACTATGCAGACGCGAGCGAGCGAATTTTCCAAGCGAGGGAGAATATGTGGCGAGAAGAGGCGATAAGCGATAAATATCAAAACCTGTCAGATTTGTGCGAGAACCAGAAATTCGCTCTCGCCAGCGTTATTTCTCGCTTTGCGTTTGTGCATGGTTTTCCTTTGCGAAAACTAAATCGCTCGCAACCTCTCGCTCGCTCTAAATTCGCGTCTCCATAGTCGCACCCTTACTCTCACGAGAAAATTCGATATAACGCGGGCGAAGCTGTGGGTAGGCAGCTAGTGATAAATAAAATAAGTTTTTTTTTTTTTACATTTGTTACCTTTAAAATACAATTCTAATAATAATGAAAATAACATAAGGTTATTTAATTTTAATGCGACAAATGTGCACGATTTTCTTTGCGCAACTTTGTAAAATCTGGTTGGTTTTTTTTGGTCAGCTTCAGTCTTGAGTCATCTTCGAGTCGAAGTCGGTGACGATTCATGTTTGTCACGGCCGAAAATCCGCTCTCGCAGAAGTATGTTGTGCAAAATGATAGTAAATATTTTATTGCTGCTTCGCTGACACGATAATAATGATAATTGTACAATTTTTGTTTCTTGCGTAAGAATTTCATTTACGTATCGTCACAAATGCATTTTTTTGATGAAATTTCGAGAGTATTTTTAGTTATAAATAAACGAATTTGCGCATTCGACATCGTGTTGTAAATTTCCGAATTTTTGATGGTCCACCCATTACACAGGTCTGCAAGTAAAAAACTGCATAGGATTTTTATACATTTTCTTACAGATTTCAACTTGGTAAAAATAAAAAAAATACCAAAAAAATTCCATCTTGTCAATTTTTTTTGTTACACTCAAGTTTTTGTTTGTATTTAGCATAAAATTCCTAGTTAACTTAAAATTTATTATTTTTTTTTTTATTTAAAAAATGGCCTTAAAACGAAGACTTCTCACATTAATTCTATCAATTATAGCTGGACTTGTTAATAAATAAATAAAAATGGTTGAAGAGAGTAGTGGTAGGTGGAGGTGGGTTAAGTACTTTTAGCGTTAGGAGGAAGGTCGCATGATCGTATAGAAACAGGTTAAAAGTTGATAGTGAGTAATATTATTGGTGAGGTTGAGCATGTTTCGACATGTTATCTGGGATACTAGGAATAAATATAAACAACCTGCTGTTGGATTAGATCATGTTTCAACAAGCTAAATAAGTTCAGTATCTTGCTGGCCATCTAATGCCACACTCAGTTTATATCAGCATTCGAACGCTACTTCGATTGTATTTTTATTTCTGGAATACGGCTCGCAGAGGTTGCGTAATTTCTCCCGACAGCTTCTGTTATGTTTGTGGTGAATACACAGTGAAAAGTCAACAAAGAAACATAAGTGAGTTTGTGAAGAAAGTTTAATTTGCATATTTCAAATTGAAACTTGGAGATGGAGACAAAGCAGATTTCTGGAAACAATAGGAGAAAACGAAAAAGAAGCATGGGACTCTTTCAAGAATGTAGTGCATAAGTTTTTGGGGAATACTAAGGACCCTGACTACAAAACCATTGTACAACGCATGCTGGCAGCAGCGTATGAATTTCGAGGATGCGAGATAGCTTAAAAGTTCATTTCTTACACTCCCATATTGACTATTTTCCCGAAAACTTGGGAGCCTACAATGAAGAACAGGGTGAAAGATTTCACCAAGATGTCCATAATATCGAGAGACGTGAAAAGGAAAATTGGATGTCAATACGTTAGCTGACTACTATTGGATGCTCAATCCAGAAACCAGAGAAGGAAATTGGAAACGAGTTTGGAGAAGCATCAAAAAGAAGAAGAAAAGGTTTCGTAAGAAAAAAGAGTAGACCTAAAATTGTGTATAAATATCAGAAACAATTTGTTGATTAGTTGTAAGAAAATATTTATTACAATGAACTAAATATATTATAAGAGTTTTTATCAAAAATTTGTTTTTATTTTGCAAAAACCTTTACATGATGGGATGTAATGGAAGTTAGTTTTAGAATCTGTGATCTTTAAAACATATAATTCAGCAAAAATATTCCATGCAGCTGGAAAAAAATGTTTTTTGAAGACCTGTGTTATTTTTTTGATTGCTTTATCTCATGCATTTAAATTTTAAATCGACCGATTTTAGATTGCCGCGCGTACCCCTTCACGCAATTTCGCGTACCCCCAGGGGTACGCGTACCACTAATTGGGAACCACTGGTCTAGATTCGACCAATCCTTTTGCGACACGAGTCGGCGATGACGTTTTACCGAGTTTTTTTTTTTCGTGTTTATACGAACACGATCGCAATTTTTTTGCCGTGTTATACGAATCCGTACTATATGTACCTGTGTTATAGGGGTTTACTGTATCTATAATGTCTATAATCCTCCATCTCAGTCATGACTGTTGATGGAGAATTATAGACATTATAGGTACAGTATCCCCTAGTACAGATACAGGTAAAGATACAACAAGCATATTTACCTGTTCCGAAGCATCCTACAATAGTAGCTTGGTGACTGTAATTCACACCACACCACTTGGGGCTAAAGCTTGAACAACCCTGAAGGAGACAACCTTTTTAATTGGATGGAAATTGGATCAAAGCTCTCCATGTCTCTCTATCCTGCATAGCCTCCTTCAATTCCGATTTTTTTCGTTTTTTTAAATACTCTTTCCGCCCTGTAGGCACTAAGAAGGCATTTTATAGCAGGCCCGTTATGGATTTGGCCAGGCCCACAATGGGGCGACCGGGTGGCGAGGGACGGGGCCCGACATATTCGAACGGACCACTCACCCAAAAAATTCCTGGGGATTTCTTACCCGTGCGGATTTGATCTGGGATCCCCCAGAGCCGTAGGCTGCCACCTTGACCGCTCGGCCATCCGGCCATCTCCTTTAATTCCGTTATAGATAATTTAGTATCACTTTTGATAGTGTGGAGCCATTGAGTCCTTGATCGGCCTCGCGTTCTTTTCTTGCTAACCATCCCAGCATGACCATCTTCTCAAGGGAACTGGTTCTTATTATATGACCAAAAAAGAAGTTTGGTTATCTGGGCTTCCAGTGAGATTTTCGGTGGGACTCTTGGTAGGTATATAATATAAAGTTTCAATTCACACTTTCCTTTGGGGTGCAGAATTTTAAATATAAGAAAACTATTTTACCATTAGAGAATAAGTAATATTGAATTAAAAAAAACTGTTATAATGAATGTGCATGTATTCTCTAAGTAAAACAGTTACATTTGCTTTTCCAATGTTGCCACCTAGCCAACAAATACAATTTTATTGTAATTATCAAAAATTTACCACCTTTTGTCAGATTTAAATCTAAGTGGTTATGATTTAACTATTAAATGTGCAATCAGTTGAAAAGTATGGACATTTTGTTTAATTTTTCTAAGTACGTAAAGACACGAACTGTTCGTAATAAATACAGACATAGGGTAACTCTACTAACAATTAATTTGAACTTTCCATCCAGATATGATACCATAACTTCAGATAATTCAGAGCTGGTTCCTTCTTTATTAGATTTAAAAATATTTACTGTGAAACACAGAATTGCTTGGTGAATGGTGCTGTTTCCAGGGGCATATTGCAGAATCTACTAATGGAGTAGCGGAGTTCTTGACATGGACTGTGATTTTGTACAATCCATTTCNAATCTTACCCGTTTTCACAGAATGCAAGAATTAGGTCCCCCGTTTCCAGAGTAATTAGAGACTTGGTCTCGATTCTATTTCTGAACGTCTCCTCTTCACGTCAAGTCAAACGAACTATTTTCAACGTTTCTGGAACGTTTACAATCGTTCTATAATCGAACCAATATTCGAATTTTATGTTCGAATTAAATTCGAACAAAACATTCGAAATAGAAAGCCACTTTCAATTACTTTCAGCCTCATGTCTCCCGCACCCTTAATAGCTATCGAGATGCAACCACCCCTATGCACGAGTGGAGACTTGGGGCTACCACCACATACAAACACCATTCACGTGCGATGTGTAGTTTTGGCGGAAAAGTGAAATATAGGGACACACACGTCCATTTATATATATTATATATATATATATATATATAGATATAGATATAGATATAGATATAATATATTGCGTACGGTTACTTGGGTTGTTAATGTTGTCAAAGCGATTATAGACAATTGAAATTCAGCATAAAATATTGCATAAAATTATTTTGGTTTACGAATCAAGAAAGAAGTGGAGAATTTTCGTTTGTGCAGGTGATCCTCCTGGTGACGTTGTTTTAGCAGATTACGTCATCTTTCTTGTGTCCGAGTCATTGTCAAAGCAAGAATAATTCGAAAAGACTTCAACCAAGTGGGCATGGTTAGGCTGACGTTTAAAATCTGAGCGGGACATTTTTCAGAATCAGTGAAAATGGGTGCTTTATATCGGGGTGTTAATTAAGTAATAAAGTTGTAATCAAAGATTGATTCTACAATCAAATATTAAAAACAGGCAAAACCAGGGACGTCTGGTCATCTAGCGCAGTGGTTCTCAATTTTTTTTTACTTGCGTTTCCCTATGTAACTCATTTTCCTTGGTTTTATTTCTTATTTCCGCTAAATTTTTTCACGTGTTCGTCAAACAGTGGCATCTTGATCAATTATACAGCGCCGTATGATTACAGTTTTTTAAATCGAAGTGTTAGAGAAAGGACATAGACCAGATATAATAAAAATATAATTATATGTTTTATTTAAAACTAAGCATCGAGTGGCGCGACGTCGCCAAAGACCTCAACGCAGAATCCGAATATTCTTATGGTACAGTACATCGATTGGGAATCACTGCCCTAGCATAGAACAATTACCTTTCCAATGGGAGAATTTGTTTGTCGCGAACGTGTTGGTGCGAACCGGTAAACACGTCGAAATCCTCATTGGCATGGTGAATTCGAATGTAATGTACAGTACATTCGATGAAAGTTAATAAGGGATTGAAAATAAAAAGCGTTTTTCAAAGAGGAAAATGAACAGAAGAGAAATTACGCACGAAGCGTAATAGCGGAATCAGATGATAACGAATTAACGTTTCTAAGCCATCGATCAGTGATAACCTTAAATTTCCTTCCATATATATATGGTCTAAGTCAAGAGTTCCGAAACTTTTTGGTAAAAATCATTGTTGGCAAACACGTGTCTATACTTATATATTAAATCGAGTGAAGAAACCAGTTTATTAAAAAAAGCGTGAAATTCGAGGAAATATTGATACAAACTTTGATAGAATCTTGATTATATGCAGATTAATGTTAAGAACACGGGTTTTGTATTGATTTTAGTAGTTCGAACTTTGACTTTTGACAGAATTTTGACTGTTTTTTTTAATAGAATTGATTTTTGCAGATATTCGACTATTTTACAGAGAATTTATCCGATCGTGACCTTATGCAAATTAGTTTTAAGAACGTAGGTTAATTTTTAGTAATTTTAGAACTTTGACCTTTGACCCTCAAGATTTGGTAGAATTCCGTTGCTTGCTCCCTATACACAAATAAATAAGCATGATGTTGGAGCCACGCTCGAGCTTTCTCAGACTGACGACGTCCGAGTCGACCTTATTTTTGGTCATCATTATTACTATTGTTCCATTTGACCTGTCTCAATTTTACCTCCAGCATTTTTACTTCTTCGCTTTTGTTCAGATAATGGTCCTATAGAATGACTGAAGTCGCCCAAAGCATTGAGACTATCTAAGGCCTTGTTCTTTAATCTGGTAATAAAAGTGCGATATTCTAGCAGAGAACTTCTAATTATCACTGTATGGATACCTAAAGGTTTAAACACGCCTCCCTTAAAGGGGTCTTTCCTATTTTTTTTAAACAATGATAAAGAACAGAATAGGATTAGATAGTAAAAGAAAATCCAAACTTCAGCGATAAATTAATTTTCGTATCACTTTCTTATCTTTCTAATCTTTCTAATATTATTTTTTATCTTCGATTATACTTTATCTTTCAGACTTTGCTTTAAGTTTTAATTCGTCCAGTAACTTTTATAATTAAAAAACTTTTTTATATCGTATAAATTTCTTATTTTAAATATTCGTCTCGCGCATAGATACGTTGTTAATTTAAAATAAATTTTGTTTTATTAACACATTCTCATTCGTAAATATTTTTTTTAAACATTTAATTCTTGGGAAAACAATTAAAAATATAAATTACAACATAAACAGATTTAATACAAACGATATCACGAAACTCCTATTGTGTCACATGAAATTCTCTAAAAAATTTATTTATTTCATATTGATCATAATTAGCGAGTGAAATGTTAAATTAACCTTATTGCCTTTAGGTGTGCAGACAATTATAAGTGGCATACAATAACACAATAAAGTTTCCGTTTCACTTTTATGTTATTACTGGTGATTACTGTGGTGAATTTGCCAGGTGCAAATACACGAGCAAATACGAGTGTTTAATGATTTTATACACTACGCTACTGGTGGACACTAAAAGTGTTAATTAAAACTGTACTCTAACTACTTAAAATCCTCGAATAAATCTTCGAAAAGCGATAAAAATAATAGTAGCACTCTCGGTTGCTGTAGTGTGATATTTAACGTTTGTGATTGGCAGACTACAGATTATGTATCATAAAACTGATTCTTATTGGCATTTGTCGTTTCCTATTCTTTTAATAGTAATATACATGCATTATTACGTGCCACTTTGAATAAGTGCTGGACAAAACGAATAATAATCATGTCTCCGTCAACTTTTCAAATTCTTTTAAGTTTAGTTATTATTTGTCTCGTGTTGATTTATACACTAGTGAATAAACGGAGAAACAGGAAACAACGGGAAAATGATTCGACTTTAATATCGTATGGAAAGTCTTCATCTGTGTCTGGAAGTAAGTAAATGTTTGAAAGTTTTCGTTGTTATTTTTGTAATAAATTATTACTTTAAAAGGAAAATAAACGATTTCATAAAAGAATTCGATTAACTATATTAGTTGTAGTGGTTTGAATGGCACTAATCTCAAAATTAATTTTTCGATTACAAATCTTATTTTTATTTTAACAATAAGGCTGTATTATTTATTAAATTTAAATTTTATTTTATTTTAACAACAAGTTTAATTATCAAATGTTTTTAAAAATTAATTATATTTTCTAATTCACTTTATGAACTAATTTATATTTTGATTATGAATTATTTTTTAGAAGAAATACGATTAATACCAAGATTGAAAGTTGCAATCTTGGTATTAAAGACACATGGTTTTTTTTTACTTACGACGGCGATAGAAATTATTCTGTTCCTCCTCGTTTGTACAAGTCTTTGGATACATGTATTGCTGCAGTAAATAATTTTTCTTTCGATATTCCTTGTTAGCGCCTCAAGCGCCACCGTATTTTTGTCATAAAAAAAAAGGAAAAAAAAAATTTAAAAAAAAAAAATTTGTGAACGAGAGTAGTTCTGTAACGGTCATTTGTAGCAGCCATTTTGTACCAGTGTTTCATTCCGCATTAAACGTTATTTTTTGCAAAACCGCAGTACTTTCATATTTTTACAGTCCATTAAAGATCGACAAACATCTGGTCCGTCGAGGCGGATCAAGAAGAAAAGAGAGACAACTTCGCAAGCAAATAAGATTGGGTCAAACTTCATTAAGTCACCTATCCAAGGTAGGAGGAATTTACCTGTCCGTTATACGTGGTAGACAGTTTAAAATGGATCAACTCGAGAAATTAAAGAAAAAGCGCGCTTCGATAAGAGCTAGTGTGACGAAATTAATTAGTAAAATCGATAGTTTAATTGAAAGCGACGATAGAGAGACAGAAACTCATCTAGAAATACTGGATCAGTTGAGTCGAAAGGAAGAGTCATTGAGAACCTTAAACGGGGAGATTGAGGGTTTCATTACTAGCCCAACTGATTATGACACTGAGATAGTCAATAGTGAAGAATATGAGGACAAAATTATAAGTTGTAAATTTAAGATCCAGTCTCGTATTAAACGATTAGAAGCAGATTCGTCCGTGGTCACGGTGACTCAGGGCCCCGTAGTTCGAAATAATTCCGCTAATATTAAGTTGCCGGAGATTCCTCTACCGAAATTCTCTGGAAAATATGAAGAATGGAGTAACTTTAAAATGCAATTTGATAATATCATTTCGTCAAACGAGCAACTGTCGGCAGAACAAAAACTACATTATTTGAAGGCTGCTCTCGTAGGGGAAGCTAAGAGTTTAGAAACGTTAAACGATTCGTTTGCTTCATTGTTTCAAGCGCTACAAGAAAGGTACGAAAATAAGAAATTAATAGTAGAAACCCATGTTAATGCGATTCTGGACTCTGTAAAATTACCTTATGAGTCAGCAAGGGGTTTGAGGAGTTTAATTGATAGCATCAATAGAAATATGCGAGCACTAAAAGTCCTANATATAAATATAGTTTTAAGGAACATTAGAATTTATTTTTAATACCGAGATTGAAAGTTGCAATCATGGAGACATATGGTTTTATTATTACTTACGACGGCGATAGAAATTATTCTGTTTCTCCTCGTTTGTACAAGTCTTTGGATACATGTATTGCTGCAGTAAATAATTTTTCTTTCGATATTCCTGATAATTTCCCTATTGTTTTACGTTATTTTAAAGTTAACAATGAAATATGGAAAGGAGATGGAAAATTTGGTTTTATAATTGTCGACGAGGATGGGAGAATTAATGAAGTTAGTAATAAATTATACTATTCGTTCGAGGAATGTTCAGAAGTTATGAATAAAGTTTATATAGAAAAGAACAAAAAGAATATATTAATATCTAGAGAGATAATTTGTGGAACAAAGCATTATAAATTTACTAAAAGCTTATTAATACGAATATGTATTTCAAACATCCTAGTAACTGTATAATTGTTGGACCTTCACAATGTGGAAAGACTACACTAGTGTGAAAAATTCTTCATAGTAAAATTTATGAAAAGACATTAAAAAAGGTTCTATGGTGTTATTACATATATTTACCAGTTTTTCACGAGGAAAGAGATATTACATTCATGTATGGTTTACGTGAATCAGTGCAAGAATGGGATTTAATAATAATTGATGATTTGATGCATGAACTCAGTTCAAAAACTACATCTTTGTTTACAACAGAGTCTCATCATTATAATGTAAGCGTGATAATTATAATGCAAAATTTGTTTCCAAAAAATAGAATTATGAGAGATATAACTTTAAACATGCATTATGGGATATTATTTAAAAATAATCGCGATTAAAGTCAAGTAAGTTGTTTGGGGCGGCAAGCTTTTGCTGGTAAATGCGATTTTTTTATGGATGCATATAAAAAAGCAACAGAGAAAGAATTTGGTTATTTGTTGTTAGATTTTCATCCTAAAACGAATTAGAAATTTTCTGTGAGAGATTCGTGTTTTCCCGACGAACAAGGTATTTTTTGGATATACAGTAGAGCGTCGTTTATCCGAAAGCTGGTTATCCAAAACGTCCGTTATCCGAAAGCATTCCAGTCCGCAAATTAAAATTTTCGCTAGTGCTGTGGCGCTGCAATCTTCGGCTATTTCTTGGGTTACTCAAATATTTTACATTTTTTATACTAAATTAACATGTGAAGCGTAATTTTTTATTGTTTTCATATTTTTCAATATATTTATTTTGTTTGCACAAAATAAAAAAATAATTTTTAACGATACAATAGTCTTCGTTAGGCTTAACATCGACGAAAATTCAATGCGAAGCGACATGCAACGGAGAAAAATTTCAACATGGAATAAATTAACATATTTTTTCGTACATGATTCGTTATCCGAAAAATAAGTTATCCGAACCACTCCAGTCCCCAATTGATTCGGATAAACGACGCTCTACTGTACTTACCAATAAAATAAAGAACGTAAAGAAAAATTATCATATGTTAGCACTTTTGTCCAAGACTACTCCTTCTCAGCGAAAAGCAATATTGAAAGAAGCTACTCCCGATCAAATTAAAGTTTTGTGTGAAATATGTGATAATTTGCGGAGAGGAAATATACCTGCTGATGTTCGTAAATTACAAAAATATAAAAAAATTATCAGGAAATTAAGTGAAAAAAATGTTCCTTTAAATACTAAGAAAAAAATTTTAGTTAATCAATCGGGTGGATTCCTTCCTCTTCTACTGGCTCCGTTATTGTCTATGGCAGCTGGACTAATTGGTAAAGCAATAGGAAAAAGAATCTGATGGCGAAGCAAATGGCTCTTGTCCCTCCTGAATTACTGTCAGCATATCAAAAACCTGAAATAAGAATTGGTAATAATATTGAAGAATTACTCGAGACTGCTGATTTATCTGATGATAGTAAAGTCAAATTATTAAGTCAATTGATTTCAAGATATCAGAGAACAGTTCAT
>NW_019389333.1:62900-64808 GCF_000671375.1 Centruroides sculpturatus
AGAACTTATTAATGCAGAACTTATTAATGCTGAAGTTCGTGAATGATTGTTGAAACTTGTTGATTCTAACAAAAATTACGTCTTCTTTTATACTTAAATTCAACAGTGGTGTTGTGTTCATTTTTAGATGTCCTGTTATCGAAGTACATTCTTAAAATATTAATAGACATGGTATGTTTTTAAAATATACTGTTTTTGAAAATATTAATAGACACGACATGTTTTTAATTCATTTTTAAACATCGTGTTATGTCAATTTTCAATTCATATTTAAACTTCCTGTTATTCAAAGTATAGTTCAAGAATATTAATAGACATCGTGTTATTCTAAAATTATTAATGGAGATCCTGTTTTTCAAGAAACTGTCTAAAAATATTAATTCGCATCCGTGTTATGTGTTATTTTCGTGTCCAGCAATAGTATAAATACTGCATATAAGAGACTGGCTCAATACATCACTGAGAACTTCTTTTGCAAGAACCTCTCATACATCTAAGAAAAATGTCTTCAGATGGTAAGTATTTTATTTTATTTTTTAATATTTTTACTTAAAATATTTCAATAAATATAATATTAATTTTAGAATGTGATTATGATTTTAACGTGAAACAAACTGTTGGTAAAAAAAGAGGAGCAAAACCTAAAAATATAGAAGATCTGGAGTTGAAAAAGCAAAAGGTTGCCTTAGACCAAAAGTTTGAGTTAGATCTAACTCTAGATAAAGGTAAATCTTCAAAAATTAAACAGTTTAGCATCAAAATATGTGAAAACCAATTCATGAATTTGACAGAATTCCATTCTAAAAACATATATTTCGCTGAAAAAATCGAAAGGGAACTATGTACCTAACAAATATAATATTAATATTATCGATTTTAAATTTTATAAAAAGTTTTTTGATTCGATGAACGAACATTTAGACAACTGTGTAAATGTTTAAAATATGTCTTTTTTATTAAGGAAAAAAGCTTTCAGAGGTTATGCTAAAACTTATCGTGCTCTTATTTTAGAAAATACTGATCCAGCTGTCTTTTTTGAAAAAATAAAATTTAGTATTTATATTTCAGTTAATAATAATTTTGTTCTTTAAAACTAAAGATGTATTCTTATGCATCATCATCTTCATAATATGAATTTTTAATAATATGCAAACGAAAACATACTGTATGTAATACATAGTGTTTGTAATAAAACTTATCCGTGTTTAAAACAAGCATGTAATAAAGAAGCATCATTAAAAACTGTATAACAATAAAACGTATGAATGTAAATTTTCTGTAATAAATGATAAAATATTTTACAAAATGTGATTGTATGAAATGTAATAAATAATTTTGTATCTGTTAATATATGTACTCAATTTAAATAATGTTTATCCATTCACATATATATTCAATTTGAATAATAATGTATTCTATTATGATATCCANAATTTAACAGAGGTGTGGTATTCATTTTTAGATGTCCTGTTATCGAAATACATTCTTAAAATATTAATAGACACGGTATGATTTTGAAAATATTAATAGAGACCATGTGTTTTTAATTCATTTTTAAAACATTCTGTTATGTCAATATTCAATTCATATTTAAATAGCCTTGTTATTCAAAGTATAGTTAAAGAATATTTTAGGTTTATTAATAATTTTAGAATAACACGATGTCGTGTTATTCTAAAATTATTAATGAACCTCCTGTTATTCAACATATCGTCTAAAAATATTAATTAGCATCCGTGTTATGTGTTATTTTTGTGTTCAGTGATAGTATAAATACTGGATATAAGAGACTGGCTCAATACACCGCTGAGATACCAGCTAAGAACATCTTTTGCAAGAACCTCTTATTAATAAGTTCTACATTAATAAGTTCTACATTAATAAGTTCTACATTAATAAGTTCTGCAT
>NW_019389333.1:65903-68602 GCF_000671375.1 Centruroides sculpturatus
AAAAAATGACATCTAGTATTTATATTTTAGTTAATGATAATTTTGTTCTTTAAAACCAAAGATGTATTCTTATGCATCATCATCTTCATAATATGGATTTTTAATAATATGCAAATGAAAACATACTTATGTAATACATAGTGTTTGTAATAAAACTTATCCGTGTTTAAAACAAGCATGTAATAAAACAGCATCATTAAAA
This sequence comes from Centruroides sculpturatus, assembly GCF_000671375.1. Classification (NCBI taxonomy): domain Eukaryota; kingdom Metazoa; phylum Arthropoda; class Arachnida; order Scorpiones; family Buthidae; genus Centruroides; species Centruroides sculpturatus. The sequence goes on from NW_019389333.1 coordinate 66,106, forward strand.
CTGAATAACAATGAAACATATGAATGTAAATTTTCTGTAATAAATGATAAAATATTTTACAAAATGTGATTGTATGAAATGTAATAAATAATTTTGTATCTGTTAATATATGTACTCAATTTAAATAATGTTTATCCATTCACATATATATTCAATTTGAATAATAATGTATTCTATTATGATATCCATATAATAAAATGTTATTAATATGAATAATGTATCCTAACAAAAACAACAATTTTGTTTCTTTATAGACAATACTCAACTGCTAATTGATTGGGGGAATTTTTCATTTTCATCATTAAAAAAAAATAATATTCGTCATTTAAGAAATTATATTGACTGGGATATCATTAGTCGACGAAACGATTTATCTCTCACATTCATTTCTGAATTTGCTGATAAGTTAAATTGGGAAATTCTATGGAAAAACTATATATTCGCTACTTCATTTATTGAAAAACACATTAAATATGCAAAACGGGATTTAATTTGCGAGTATCAGGTGTTAGACGAATCATTCTTAACCAACTTTTCACAATATCTTGATTGGAATAAAGTCGCAGAATTTCAAATTCTTTCAGATAATTTTATTAGGCGATACATACATAAGTTTGATATTAAAAAAATTTTAAAATACCAACGATTAAAAACTATGACTTTACGCGTATTAAAAGATTATCTAAACTGGAATTATGTTTCTCGTTACCAAATACTTGACCAGCAATTTATTGATGACTTCCAAAANTGATTTATCTGATGATAGTAAAGTCAAATTATTAAGTCAATTGATTTCAAGATATCAGAGAACAGTTCATGCACCAAAAGAACCTGTTAGAGTATCTGTTGTATATGAAAAAATCGAAGAAACGGAATCTCAACCTGAAGAAAAAGTTGTTGATGATGCATTTATTAATCGAATAATTTTCTTCGTACCACAATTATATCAAAAATATATACTACATTTAATTGATAAGTTGAATCAAAGTCATTACGGATGGAATTCTAAAGGTGAATTAACAGTCGATGGAAAACCTATTTTTGGAAGTCATATAGTGGACTTAATTTCGTATGTAATGAGAAATAGAAAAACGGCATTAGTTCCTGTTGGTTTTAACGAATTTTTGAACGGTTTAANTTGAATCAAAGTCATTACGGATGGAATTCTAAAGGTGAATTAACAGTCGATGGAAAACCTATTTTTGGAAGTCATATAGTGGACTTAATTTCGTATGTAATGAGAAATAGAAAAACGGCATTAGTTCCTGTTGGTTTTAACGAATTTTTGAACGGTTTTAAAAAAATGAACGGTTTTAAAAAAATAAACATTCCTAAAGAGTGGATTGGAAACAAAAGTTTGACAACATTACCTGAAAAAACACAGTATCAACCAGCATCAATCGAGACTCCTGAAGAAATTTTCTCTCCCAGACTATTTCACCAGTGGAAAAAATCTAAGAGGAAGAGAAAGAAAAATTCCGAATGGAAAAATTTTTGAAATCAATATACTATAATCCTAAATCTCTAGCATCTTTTGGTGGTGTAAGTAAATTAGTAAAAGAATCTAATTTCCCGCGATCTGTTGTTAAAAAATGGCTATCTTCTCAACTGACTTATACTCTTCATAAACCTGTAAGAATTAAATATTCGCGAAGAAAAACTAAAAGTTTTTATCCTAATGACTTATGGCAAGCTGATTTTTATCCTAATGACTTATGGCAAGCTGATTTAATTGTATTAAAACAATTTTCTAGATTTAATAATGAAGTAAAATACTTACTAACAGTAATCGATGTATTTACTAAGTATTGCTATGCGGAACCAATAAAAGATAAAAAACCTTAGTCAATTTTTAAAGCTTTTGAAATCATTTTTAAAAAAAGTATTCCAAAAAATTTACAAACTGATAATGGAAAAGAGTTTTATAATAGATTGGTAAAAAATCTTTTTAAAAAATTTAAAATTAATCATTATTCAACCCATTCTGATACAAAAGCAGCTGTTGTCGAAAGACTAAATAAAACTCTGCGGAATAAAATATATAGATTATTTACTTATCGTAATTCTTATAAATATATTGATAAATTATCTGATATTGTAAAAAGCTACAATAATAGTTTTCATAGAAGTATCGGTATGTCTCCATCGGAAGTTACACCTTTGCATCACAGTGCGATTTTTGAAAAGCTCTATGGTATAAAAGGAGAAAATACATTTAAATTTAATATTGGTGATCTCGTTCGAATTTCGAAAATACGTAAAACGTTTAGTCGAGGATATCTACCAGGTTGGACAAAAGAAATATTTATTATTCATGATCGTTTTTTATCTCATCCTCCAACATACATATTGAAAGATTTAAATAACGAAATTTTGGAAGGAAGATTTTATACAGAAGAATTACAGAAGGTTACAGAATGATGCAGTCAGACTTTTTTGTAACTCTGATAAGCAACGCCAGCATGGATTTATTTCCTGAAAATAAGCAGTCTCATTT
>NW_019389333.1:72990-108840 GCF_000671375.1 Centruroides sculpturatus
ATTTATAAAAACATTTAATAATTAATACAGAAACTCAGTCTTATTGTTAAAATAAAATTAATTTAATTTAAATTTAATAATTAATACAGCCTTATTGTTAAAATAAAATTAAGATTTGTGATCTGAAATAATTCTATTCAACAAATTTTTATTTGCAATTTTAATTTAATCGACATCTGAAATGAATTTTGTGATTAGTGCCACTCAAACCACTACTACTTGTGTAAAAACGATGTCATTTCACTTTTCATGTAGCTTCAGTCTCATGATGTTATTAATTTTAATGTCTTGTATTTTCAGAATTTCTGTATGTTCCTTTTTAATTGATCGTTTTCTATGAGAATACTCTTGACACTACCTTTTAATATGAATCTGAAAAATGTTAATTTTTATATATAAATGTAATATTACGGTTGAGTGGTATGAGCAGCTCTACTCACAAAATTCATTTTTAGGTAATATCAACTGGATATATATTTATAATTAATCTTCTAATGAAAAATATAACAGTTGAGAATATACGAGTGGAATTATTTCAGATCACAATTTGAAATTAAGTTGCTTTGATAATATTTTTATTACTATAAAATTAAGTTACATTGATAAAATTTTGTCAATAACAAATTTTTATATAAAAAGTTTTCAAAGTGAGTGGTAATTTGAAATAATATAACACTAAACTTATTTTAAAAAGGGTTTTATTGATAAATTAAGATTACAATTATAATGGAATTATTTTCGGATTACAAATAATTTTAATATCAATATTTCAAAGGTTTTTATTTAAGTGAGAGAAAGTTTTCCAGTCAAAAAAGCGGTTGTGTATTGTCTATGAAGAAATAAACAATTCATTTATATTAGGAAATATTGTTTATTCGAATTAAATACAGTTTTAAAATTGAGTATTAAATGTTTACAGTATTCTGTAAACTGTTTTTCTATAAGAGTCTGATGTATGATTTTTAAAGTTACATATTCTCATCTGAAATTTTGTTTACATATTTAAAAAACTTTTCAATTTATTTTTAGTTTTTAATTCTAGTTTATTATGATTCAGTTTATAAAAAGAATATTATCTCTAAAAATACGTTTGAAATAATATTTAACTATAATTATGGGGAATTTAAAGAACTTCTTCCTAGCGTTGAAGTCCTGCTTCTATGCAGGGTCCCCTTTCTTGCATGCTCTTCTCCATTTGCTTCTGCAAATGCGTCTTCCGGAGTGACGTTCACCCTCCTCATGTCATCGTGCAGTCGATCCATCCACCTCATTTTGGGGCGCCCTCGGGGTTGTCGTCCAGATGGGCTAACTTATAATGCTCTCTTTGCTACTGAGTGTTCCTCACTACGTATGACATGGCCATACCATTTGAGTCTTGCTTCCCGTATCTGTTCAGATATATGGGCCACTCTCATGATCTTTCGGATGTCTTCATTCGGGATGTGATTGAGTCGGGAAAAGCCAAGGCACCAGCGAAGAATCTTCATTTCCATGGTATGGAAAATTTTGTTCGTGGCGGGTGCTTGATGGCCAGCATTCCAACCCGTATAGGGCCACTGGGCGAACAACGGATTTGTAGACTTTCGCCTTCAGCCGGGTCTGCATACAATGGTCACAGAGGATGCCAGTGCATTGCCGCCACTTTAGCCAGGTTGCATTGGCTCGCGTCTTTGCATCCAGGGTGGTTTCACCATTATTGCTGATGAGTGAGCGAAGGTATTTGAACCAAGCGCCTTGCGCTTGGTTCAAGTACCTTCGATCACTCGCAATGTCTTGACTCTGCTGCAAGGAAAATGTCATCTGCATAAAGTAGGGTCCATGGGTGTAGATGTTAAATATTGGCTGTCTACACTCTATGCAGAAGATGAAAATGACGGGTGAGAGGACTGATCCCTGGTGTACACCAGCTTTGATGCTGAACAGGGGTGAGATTCCCACTGGACATCTGACCACACTCATCACATCAGTGTACAGGAGCTGAGTCCATTGAACGTAGGCTTCTCGGACACCATGGACTCTGAGTTAGCGCAAAATAAGGTCACGTGGAACACGGTCAAATGCTTTCTTCATGTCTAGAAAGGCCATATGGAGAGTCTTGTTCTTATCCCGGTATCGTTCGTGAAGTAATCGAGCAGCATGTATTGCATCTGTTGTTCTACGCCCTTAATGAATCCACATTGGTTTAGAGTCAGACAGACAATTTGGCGAAGCCGAGTGTTGAGTATTCGCTCAAATATTTTCATGGCACGGCACAGGAGTCGGATCGGTTGGTAGTTGGTACAATCTGCTACATTGCCTTTATTTTTACAAATTGGCACCGTAATGCTAGTTGACCAAATTGGTGGCACTTCTCTGTCTTCAATTATCTTGTTGAAGAGGGCTGCGAGGGCTTCTCGCCCTCCAAGAACCTTCCGTGCTTCAGTGGGTATATCGTCTGGTCCGGGTGCTTTTCCATTCTTCATTTTCATGAGAGACTTTCCAACTTTTTGTGGCGATATCAGGGGGACTGGTCCTAGTATTGGGTCTGCTCGGTGGATTAGAGGATGTGGGAACTTTTCATTGCAGATGGCTGTGAAGTGTTCACTCCACCTTTGCAGGATGGCTGACAGATCATGGAGTATCTGACCATGGTCATTTTTGATGTTCTTTATATGGCGTATATCTTGGGTTGCATGGTGCTGGAAGCTGGTAAATTATTTGCTTCTTCTGACGTGTCAAGGTCCTTATACAGGCGGTTGTAGTAGGCAGACTTCGCTGATGCAACTGCGCTCTTTGCTGAGGACTTGAGGTTCCGAAATCTCCCATAGTCATCTTCGGCACCTGATTGCCTCCATCTATTGAACGCCTTCTTCTTTTTTTCCGACGGCTGTTTCCACTTCTTCATTCCACCACCAAATATATTTGTCAAGGTATCTCCTTTCAGGTTTAGTCTTGCCTAGGATGGTCGAAACTGTCATGTGTTGACCAAGGCTGGACCAGATAACGAACACTGGTTGTTTGGGATTGTTGTTGAAGTTGGCCATGCTCAAACCAACTGCTTCCTTGAACTGAGTTTTATGTTCAGGTTGGCAATGCCACTTACTTCGTTTAGGTCCTGTCTTTTCAGATTTTCAGGTGTTGCTGAGCTTGAGCTTAAGTTGAAAAGTTGAAAATCGATGAAATGCAATGTTGTCTGATGGAACTACTTTGGCATTAACCACAAATTTTAGGTCCTGTCTTCTAATGAGGCAGTAGTCTAACAAAACAAATCTAGCGAAAAGAGTTAAACTTCGGTCACGTCTAGTACAGGGGTGTCAAACCCACGGCCCGCGGGCCGCATGCGGCCCAAGGTAAGTTCCAATGTGGCCCAATAAGCGTGTAAACAATACTGAAAAATAAAAAACTTTTTTTATTAATTTAATTCAAGGCATAAACTCAAAAAAGAAGTTTCACAAAGCCGTAAACCTTTATTCATATTTTATTTTTNCGAGTGTTGAGTATTCGCTCAAATATTTTCATGGCACGGCACAGGAGTCGGATCGGTTGGTAGTTGGTACAATCTGCCACATTGCCTTTATTTTTACAAATTGGCACCGTAATGCTAGTTGACCAGATTGGTGGCACTTCTCTGTCTTCAATTATCTTGTTGAAGAGGGCTGTGAGGGCTTCTCGCCCTCCAAGAACCTTCCGTGCTTCAGTGGGTATATCGTCTGGTCCGGGTGCTTTTCCATTCTTCATTTTCATGAGAGACTTTCCAACTTCTTGTGGCGATATCAGGGGGACTGGTCCTAGTACTGGGTCTGCTCGGTGGATTAAAGGATGTGGGAACTTTTCATTGCAGATGGCTGTGAAGTGTTCACTCCACCTTTGGAGGATGGCTGACGGATCACGGAGTATCTGACCATGGTCATTTTTGATGTTCTTTATATGGCGTATATCTTGGGTTGCATGGTGCTGGAAGCTGGTAAATTATTTGCTTCTTCTGGCGTGTTAAGGTCCTTATACAGGCGGTTGTAGTAGGCAGACTTCGCTGATGCAACTGCGCTCTTTGCTGAGGACTTGAGGTTCCAAAATTGCCCATAGTCATCTTCGGCACCTGATTGCCTCCATCTATTGAACGCCTTCTTCTTTTTTCCGACGGCTGTTTCCACTTCTTCATTCCACCACCAAATACATTTGTCAAGGTATCTCCTTTCAGGTTTAGTCTTGCCTAGGATGGTCGAAACTGTCATGTGTTGACCAAGGTTGGACCAGATAACGAACACTGGTTGTTTGGGATTGTTGTTGAAGTTGGCCATGCTCAAACCAACTGCTTCCTTGAACTGAGTTTTATGTTCAGGTTGGCAGTGCCACTTACTTCGTTCAGGTCCCGTCTTTTCAGGTTTTCAGGTGTTGCTGAGCTTGAGCTTAAGTTGAAAATCGATGAAATGCAATGTTGTCTGATGGAACTACTTTGGCATTAACCACGAATTTTAGGTCCTGTCTTCTAATGAGGCAGTAGTCTAACAAAACAAATCTAGCGAAAAGAGTTAAACTTCAATCACGTCTAGTACAGGGGTGTCAAACCCACGGCCCGCGGACCGCATGCGGCCCAAGGTAAGTTCCAATGTGGCCCAATAAGCGTGTAAAAAATACTGAAAAATAAAAAACTTTTTTTATTAATTTAATTCAAGGCATAAACTCAAAAAAGAAGTTTCACAAAGCCGTAAACCTTTATTCATATTTTATTTTTGAGTGGAAAAAAAATATTTTCAAACAAGTAAAACGGCAAAACTGTATTTGGGACAAGACTATGTCTCGGAGACGGAATCACTTTGATGCTCAAGGCATGTCTCGTTCTCATTGTTTTATCTTCTTTGATATCGCTGCTTTTGGGCGCGATCTTTAAAACTTTGCCTGCCTCGACCACGAGGTCATCCACGATGCATCTTCGATGAAATTAACCTATCTAATTTCAAAATTTCTCTCTGTTGCGTGTCGGCCCGGGTTAAAATTTTGTCGATGCGTAACGAAAAGTTCCCGTTTTTGAAAATCGTAATCGTGGCTGTTGTATTGTTCGAAATTATTTTTTTTATTTTGCACAAACAATATACGGTTTAACCCGATTATAACGTCATCGAATGTAACGACAACACTAATATAACGTCAAATTTTTACCGGTCCTACTATTTTACTATACTAGATAATGTTAAAAAAACCCACTTGTAACGACATAAAATCGTTTTAACGTCATATTTGAAGCACTCCTAAATTTACAAAATTAGATTACAAATTTTATTTAACATAGAAGAAACTACGTGTTCAGTCCTAAAGTCAGAGTTCACTTCTTAGAATAACTGTGGGTGGTACTCTCCCCCACCTGACTTCGGTGGGGTGAGGTGGCTGTTTTGCCAGTTTGTGAAAGAGAGTCGCCATTTTATATTTTATTTTGACTCGGTTCTCTGTCCCCGACTACCTACAAGTATGGATTGTAAAAGATCTGGTTTATTTTTGGTCGGCCTTGGTGTGAGAAGCCCCTCAAATTGTTAGAGTCCTATTTATTACGCTATCTAAATTAAAATCGAGAATTAAAAGCATCGTTTATTATTATTAAGTTTTAATTAATTTTTATTAAAAAATTAAGTGTATTTTAATTTCGTAATATATTAATAAGATGTTCTATCATTCATTCTACATTTCAATGTCATTTATTTGAACGCAGATTGAAGAAAAATATTGATAATTAATATTTCAATATACATTACATTTCTTGTCCGAAAATGTGTCAGAAATAGAATTTAACATTTATGCAACGTAAAAGACTTGATGATGACAATATCGACAGCTTTTTAACAATGCAAAGAGCAGCTTAAAATGTTATCCATTTCTAATCAAATCCAAACTTTAATTAAAAAATTTATAAATTTTGAGTACTGTACTGTAAAGAATCAAGTTTCAATGGTCGACATAGCGGAGTACCCACGATCTGAACTAGAGAGGGGCAACTCATAGTTGTGCAACAATAGCACGAACAGCGAAATAGTTTTAAGTTAATCGTGACAGATGACTTTAAGATCTAATCTAGTCACAATATTCACTATTCAAACCGATACTAAATTGCTATGTTTGCATTGTGTGTCAATTACTACACTTTCATTTTTCTTTTAGAGGGGGTAGCTGCCCTCTCCTACCCCTCGATAAACATTTTCTGCTCGTTATAATCTCTTCTTTTATTTTTAAAACAGATACGAATCTTTCTGAAAATAAAGACAATAGTCAGGAGCCGAAAATGAATCTTCCGTCAGTGTCCTTTTTACCAGTCTTGTGGAACATTGTATTTTGTCAACGTAACAAGCAATGTCACAATTTGCAAATCAACATATGTATGTCATTAATACTTTGTTGGATAATTTGACTGATTATAAATGCATAAATATTTTTCGTATCTTTCCAGTAGTTTCAAATGCACTTACTGGATTCTCTGTGGTATTTCCAAACGAGAAAGTTGCCTGTATAAACATATTTGGATATAAATTATTTTTTTTCTTACATCCAGAATCTGCAAAGGTAATATAACATGCCTAGTTATGTAATATATTCATTACAAATGGAAATATACAGTATTATGTTTTGTAGGAAGTGTTAAGAAGCAACAGTTTAATCAATAAGGATTCTTTTTACAATTTCTTTAAGCCACTTCTCGGAGACAACAGTCTTCTGTACAGGTAATGCATTATTTGATATTTGGTATAAATATCGTTGCTTACAGTTTTCTGAGTTTAATTAAATAAAGTCCTGACGATAACTGGAGAAGAAGAAGAAGATACTTAGCTCCACATTTTCATCTTCGAAATGTGAAAGATGATCAAAATGTATTTATGGAGCATTCAAATGTCTTAGTGGAAAAACTCAAACAATTGCAGGAAAATGAAATATTCGATGTCCTAAAATGGATGAAAAATTGCACTCTCGATATTATTGCAGGTAGTCTAATGTAAAATATTTATTTAAAAATTATAAATAATTATTTGTTTACATGTAAACATTAAATAAGTATTTATTTTTCCATGTTATTGCTTATAACTTAAAAAAAGTATAAAATGAATTTAAAAAAAAGTGGAGTGTGGCTGTGTCCAAACATGGCTGTGTGTTTTACGTGAATACGTGTACGTCAACGGATATTATTTTCTTTTAGCGTACTATAAGTATGTCATAATCATTCTTTTACAGTAAGAAGTCTTTCGTATCTCTATTTTTGTTTTTACGTTCCTGGCACTGTTTCACTCTATTATATGGTTTTTATGGGTATATCTGGATTGCTCTTGAAAAGCCCTTTTCAACAGTAGACGATTTCTATGTTTTGATTTAGCTTTTCGACGAGCATAGGCCTACATTCTATTAAATTTTCTTAATTTTTAAATTTAACACCATATATATTTACCATAACTTTGCCATTAATGGTTTGTCCATGCAATCGATAAATATTGACGATAGCTGTAAATTTAAACTGAAACGAGCGTCGTAGCTTCTCGAGTCAAAATGTATACTAAACGAAAAGTATGTGCTTTTATACAATCGTTGTGGGAAAGGGGTCACATGATCGTCCGTTGTTGACAATGACAGTGCATTCTTGACAACTAAGTGTCAACTTTCCCACTGACATCCGATCTGATTTTTTTTCTGTGGATGTTTACATCTCGAAAAAACCGATTAGCATTAATTTTAAGATCCCCTTAAAAATCTGCGGGCTCACATCATTCGCCGCTTTCTTTACACTTATACTTTCGAGTATAATTTTAAAATTTAAAATTCTCTCTTTTCACAGGTATTATTTTTTTTCAACATTGGTGATTTGACAAAAATTCCGGGTCCGACATGCGTTTGTGTACTCCAAACTTACAAATAGAAGTATGTGAAACGGGGGAAGCAGGACCCCGCCGTGCTATGATGCAGAGATGCGGCCACATCAGGCGGCACCGTGAGCGGGCGACATAAAAAACATTTAAGGGGCAGAATTTCAAAGACTTCCATCATACTTAGAAAATCTAACGCACAGCCCTGGGGGGAAGCACCACCATTTCGAAATGACTTCAAAATGGCGGCGCTTCTCTCAGCTGCGCGCGATGCGTCACAGTTCCCACTCAACGTAATGAATTCTTCGATCTTTTAACTAACGAATAGTGTAATTAAATTTTGGATATAGGCTAGATTAGTGATAGGCAAACTTTTTAAAGAGAGAGCCAAAGGAAAGGAAAAAACACTTTAGCTGGGCCAATATAATTTATTAAAAAATAACAATGATACATTTTACAAAATTCTTGTATTTTTTGTGATACTAAACCCTATTAATGACTGAAAGAATATNCCAGAAAATTGATCAAATTGAAAATAGTTCGTTTGACTGGACGTAAAAATTCTCTAATTAGTCTGGAAACGGGTGACCTAATTCTTGCATTTTGTGAAAACGGGTAAGATTGGCTATAATGTACTGTACGGGTAACCCCCGTATAACACGGTAGTTACGTTCGAAAAAATTGCCGTGTTATGCGAATCCGTGTTGTTCGAATGAAAGAACTAGTACGAAAAGGAGGGTTAGGTTCCAAAAATTAAAAAACATGCTATTATATTTTCATAATTAAGATAAATATCTATATTAAAATTTTCTTAAGGGATACATATTAATATAAATTAAACAACGTTTTCTTTGTCATCACTAAGCACTATTAACCGAGGCCGTTTTATTTTTGGCAAGATATCCTTATCCTATGTGCATATTTCTGCATTATCTTCAGATCCGTGTTCTACCTTTTGCAAAAAATATGTTATTTTAGATTGCTCGCTTTTAATTAAAAGATCTTCATTAATTTCCTTATATGATGCTAAGCACTTATAAAGAATAAAGCATGTGAGGAATAAGGGAAAACATCTGGCAACAAAAATTAGTAACGTAGAGATCTGGCAACACTAAAACAAGTTTCGAGAAGGATTACGTGTATCGAGAGAAAGCGGGAAAAAAATTTATATAACTAAGTACTAATAGTTCACGAAAATTGTTATTTTCGTGAACTATTAGTACTTGAGTATGTGAAAATTTATTACATTTTGTGTTGTAATAATAAATAATTAGTATTCATTAATATTCGTATTTTTCTTCTGTTTCTCCAATACTGTAGGAGAAGTGTTTGTGATAGTTTGAGAATACGAGGACACAGGGTCTGTACCCTAATTGCCACTTACAGGTCGAGTTGGTAAAACTCGCCCAATTTGTGTTTTGGAGGCTTTACACGAGTGGCGAAGGAGTAGAGCTAGTCGGCAAGTGTCCGTGTTTCAGAGTGACAGGAGACAGGTTTTTAACAGACAAGAACAAGAATTTATTACATAACTAAATCTAAATTACAAAAGGTTATAGGAAGCTAAATGCGATTAAATACTAACAAAGATCTATACAAAAAGAGTAGCTCTTAGCTAAGCCTATTCCCGTTAGCTGCGGAGAGAGAGTTCTCAGATCGCTATCGAAAGTACCTCTATGCGTGAAGGAACTGTATGCGACGATCGGTCCGTAGGAAGAATCATTGTCATTGTCCTTGTCCGTTGTCTTCATGACAGGATCAAGGACTCGGAGACTAAATGTGCACTATCTCAAGTACAACTTCCTTTCGATCGCCTCGAACTTCCAGTAGTTTTTGCTTTTATACAAACGTTGTGGGAAAGGGGTCACATGATCGTCCGTTGTTGACGATGACAGTGCAGTCTTGACAACGAAGTCTCAACTTTCCCATTGACCTCCGATCTGACTCTCCGTTTTTTTCCGTGGATGTTTACATTTCGAAAAAATCGATTGGCATTAATGTTAAGATCCCATTAAAAATTTGCGTGCTCACAATAGCGTAAATTTAACGTTCAAATATCCAATTAACATATGAAAATATACAGTGTAGCAACTTATTTCTTATATCTTTCAGAAATAAACTAATTATGACTTCAAATAATTATAAAGTTTGCTTAAATTTTATAACCACAAAAATAGGGAAAAAATGATTACACAAATTAATCACTTAAAGTATATTTTATAGATTTTAAATTATTTTAATTTAAAAAAAAAATTCTATAATGTTTTTCACACGAAATATAATTTTAAATTTTATGTAGATTTAACAGTTGACAGTACTTTATTTCTACTTCTTGTTCAAGTTTTAAATTTGCATTAATTATCTTTTGATATATTAATAAATTTATATAAAAATTTAGAATTCTGAAATATTTTCCTGAATGGATGGTGAGTCCAATGTACTGGTTTTCTCCAGTTTTCTTCATGAGTAAAATGGGAAGAAATTACAAGAGAGATATTGAAATAATTCATCGTTTCGACGAAAAGGTAAACTCAACTTGTGTATGGAATTTTGTGTTGCGATTTAAGTAATTAATAAATTAATTTAATGCGAAGGTATTCAAGAGGAAAAAAGAAAACTTTGTAAAAAAAATGCAGCAGCAACATTCATTAGACAATGAAACACGTAATGCAGAGGATCCAAAAATGAAAACAAAACAGTGTATTATCGATTCACTGTTGAATCTTCAAGTAAATCAAGGTTTAATGTCTGAAGAAGACGTTATAAGAGATATGGAAGGTTTCATTTTCGCGGTAGGTATAATTTACTGAAGGTCTAAACGAAAATAAGTATATAATCGTGCAGGCGTGTATTTTAATGTGATATTTCTATTATTTTAAAGTAAACTAATGTTTTTCCAAAAAAAGCAATTGATTATTATAGTAAATAATATTTGTAATTTCGGATTAATGTATAATTTCTTAACATTTAAAAATTTGTAGTGCTGAAATTTGAATTTTGTCATATATTTTGTCAATTTTGTTATATTTTTATTATGTGAAATATCACTGAAAGAAAATTTCGGATATAAAACAATTGATCTATTTATTATTATATATTTTCTCTATTTGTGCAGATATAGGAAAAGTATAATTTTGACAAATTAAAAATGTGCATCTATCGGTGAATTTTTAACATTTCGAAGATTATTTAAGACGGGAAAGTCGGGTAAAAAAGGATAGTCGTATCTTACTTTTTCGACTTTATATCTGGTCCATTTCGAATGCGTGTTTTCATATTTCTTTATTAAAACAGTAGTTTGTAAATATATGACTCAGTTCTCTGGTAATAATTATCCGTTTTGCAATTATTTTCTTGACTATTAGTTAATCAATTTCCGTTTATAAATACGATTGAAAGTATTCAAAGCAAATAATATCTGAGGTGATGACCGAAAAATTTTCATAATTCGAAATAATTCTGCCCATAATCCAGAATAATCGGAAATGTAAATATAGCCATGTCGTTATATTATCACATGCAGTAAATTGTCTTAAGTCAAGACAATTTAAGCTGGCCGATGAGTACTTTGCTTTCTCGATCGATTAATTACACAGTTCATCTCTTATTTCGTCCATTGACCGAAGACATTTTGTTCATAGAATTATTCAAATTATATCGAATGTCGGGGAAAAATTTTTAGTTTCATTGAGGAACTGAATCTTCCTTTGCAATGGCGTACATGTGTAGCATTGTGTTCTCCTATCCATGTTAAAATTATAAACAGAATTGTTATAATGAATTATTTAAAAATTTTAATTACCTTTTTCTTTGAAGCAATTTTGTAATTTCTCTCCGTCTACGTCAAATTTCTTATATGTATCTATATACAGTACACTACTAAGTGAAGTGTTAGTAGTGTACTGTATTTCTTCGCAAATTAGGCCTAATCTCCAATAATTACGTTTTCCGCAAGAAGTAACAGTTCGATCAATACTCTTTTCTATTAATATTATTTTTTTATCTTTGATTCCATGTATAAACGCCTGTTTTCCGGAAAAAAATAAGGCTTTTTTTTCCTAATTTCATTTTTTCTCCAAAACTTACGCCGGATACAATTTGTGCCATTTGAACGTTCCTGGACTGTTTTCTTATTGGAAAAAAACAATATTCTCTGGAAATAACATCGTTAATATTATGAAGGACTATGTGAATTGCATATGCGAAATGTCGCAAATTTGTGGTATTTAACTATGTCTCGAGAATACGACGTTGAAAATAACACTTTCGTAAATCCTAGCTTAGTACTATATTTTGAAATCGATGATAATCTACTACTATTTTGGTAGAAGTAACCTTATTAAGCTAAAATATAGATTTTTTAAGTCGAGGATGTTGTATGTCATTGTGTACTTTTCCACACAGTTTTGATGATTCAACATTGTGTAAAATTTAGCCAGTACATGCGTGGCAATGACGATACAAGTAATGTAGTTGTAGATTTTTAAGTGATATCACACGAATAGGAAAGAAGTGCTGTATTTATTCATGTCATGTCCTAATTTTACAAATTTATTATATTATATTTATTTTACTAAAAATATACATTGTAAAGAATGCAATTTTTTACGTGGTGTGTTCAAAAAGTATCGGACCTTTGGTCCGCAAAAATAAATTTATTGACTTTGAGGTACAAAACCCTAATCCCCTTCAAAGTAGTCTTCTTGGTAATGTATACACTTCTCCCAGCGTTCCTGCCATTGCTGGAAACACTGCTGAAACGCATCTTTTAGGATGGCCAACAGCCGGTTTGTTGGATTCCGCACGATGTCTTCTCTCGACTAAATTCGGGTTCCTCTTAGCGGCATTTTCAACTTGGGAAATAGCCAAAGGTCACACGGAGCCATGTGGGGAAAGTACGGAGAGTAGGAGTATTGTGTTTGGCGACGAAAGTTCGAATCAGATGCGCAGAATGGGCGTATGCGTTATCACGATGGAGCTGCCAAGTTTTGATCGACCACAGATCCGGTCGTTTGCGTCGCACTGTATCAAAAAGACGACGAACGACTTTCTGGTAGTACTCCTTTGCGATGGTTTGGCCTTGTGGTGCTACTCATGACACACCACCCCACAAGAGTCGAAAAAACTGTCAACATGACCTTTGATATTGCTGCGGACCTGCCGCGCTTTTTTTGGCCTCGAGGATCGTCCCCGAAAGCCTNTTGCCTGCAAATTCGACTCTTCTCATAAATATCTATGGTATCCATCATAATCCTTCTGTTTACGAAAATCCCGAAGTTTTCGATCCAGACCGTTTCCTACCTGAAAACTATAAATTGCTTCATCCTTACGCATTTCTGGCATTTTCTACCGGTCCACGAAATTGTCTCGGTAAGTGATTAGTGAATAAATACAAAAATGAAAGAATTATGTCATTAAAAGAATTTATTTACAGGAAGTAAACTTGCCATGATTGAAATGAAAATGGTTTTGGCAAATGTTCTTCGTAATTTTAAAGTCTACTCTTTGGATCCTCAGGACAAAATCGTTATTTCATACGCAGTTATGTTGACCCCAATACCGGGTATAAGAATGCGTGTAGAAAAAAGACGAATGTTGTAAGATATTTACTAATATGTATAGTACGTTTGGGTAATTTTTGTTTCAAATATATATCAATATTAACATTGGCCTATATCACATAATCTCGGCGAATGAATTTAGAAACTGTATCGAAACAATTATACTTTTATTCAACATTACTCATTTATTGTATTTCATATTAAATTTGCTTTACATTAATACTATTTTTGTTGTTTATTGCATTTTATTCATTTATCACATTAATCATTTCTCATATTTAATTTTACGTATATTAAACTGTTGTTAACAATATACTAGCTGTATCGTATGAATTGGGCCAAACATAAATAATTTACTTTTAATTTTTAATTAGAGATTCAGACTATGTACAAAAAATTATTTAATTTTTGAATCTATCAATTAATCCCTTTTTTCACACACCATAGAAGTAGCCTTTACATTAATTTGAAGAAATTACTTCATAAAAACGAATAACAATAGGTAAATTGTAACTATATGCAAATCAAAGATAACTCGTATCTACCACTAGAGGGCTTGAACCTGATACAGATGGTATAAAACTTGGCAGATGGTGAGAAGATTTACTACATTTTTAATGTGAAGGTGTCAGATACCTAAAATGAGAGGCTGACGTCTAATCGCTTTTAATTGTAAATTTTACCTATTGTTATTCGTTTTTATGAATTGATTTCTTCAAATCAATGTAAAGGCTACTTCTATGGTGTGTGAAAAAAAGGATTACTTGATAGACTCAAAAATTAAATAATTTTAGTACATAGTCTGAATCTCTAATTGAAAATTAGAAGAAAAATATCCTGAGTTCATTATGAAATTGTAAAAATAAATTTAGTTAATAATATATTGATATAAAAAATTTGTAATTTATTTTAGTATTTTTTTGATATGCTATAGAATGAAAATTATATCAATGTAAGTTTAATAAAGGTATTTAAGATATTTGAATAATTAATATGTTGTTCTTATTAACACAAACACTATGATTATATAGCAGATAGTTCGATAAAAACTACTTTCCTTTTATATAAAATGTATACAATCGCGAAAATAGTAGAACAAAACACTAGACACGATATTGTATATTACAAAAGTAAAAATTGTATTTCATTTATACATTCGATGTTCTGTACTTGAAAACTAGAAGCAACAGTGAAAAGAAAAATGAGAACACCAATGTAACGGAGTAAAAATCAAAGCAGTGAACTTGTGTCTTGTTTGCATTTAGTTTATACGAATTTATGAAGTGAAACGTCTTGATTGCAATAAAATGTTATTTTTCCAAAAATGTAAGGAATGTTATCATTATCATTACCTTAGCATAAGTTAGGGGGTTGTGTCTAATGGAGTCCTTCCACCTTATCAAAAATTTGCTATTATTTCTTCGATTAAATAACGTTAATTTGATATATTTCATAGAATAGTACGTTTTAACGGAAATCGATCTTCTACGTGAAGTTCAATGAACATCAATTATTATTTGATTGCCTGAAGAGACCTGAGGCCGTATTTTGGTCACTGTCTCTGGTCTCTCGCAAGCCGGTCGCTGATTGGCGAATCATTTGGATTAGCCAATCACCGACTGGCTTGCAAAAGACAAGAGACCACAGACAATGACCAGAATATGGCCCCTGGGGCCGTATTCTGGTTATCGTCTCTCCTCTGTGGTTTCTCACAAGCCAGTTCCTGATTGGCTAATCATTTGTTTATGTCTCGAAAAATGGTCGCGTCTCTCTAAACGCGATTCCGGCCAACATTTTCTCTGTTCGCTTCTGTCGTTTGTCAGAGACGAGCGGGTAATTGTCTTTCGACCTGCCATTCGTCTTTTGCCTCGATATCGTTATATTTATTGTTTTTCTCCGAAAATAACAATGTCTTATATTAATTTTTGCTCTGAAAAATGCGCTAGGTCTTATTTTCAGGGAATATCTTATTTTTTCCAGGAAGAAGAATTAACATTTATTATTGAACAAAAAAATTTCCAAGTCGAACTTAGACGAGTGTTGAACTGTAGCCTTTTTATAGCGTCAACATCGGACTTGATGACCAATTAGTGCTTACTGAACCGTAGCACTATGCAAATGTCATGTGGCATGATTCCTGGCCGACCAATTAGCCATCACCAGCCGTAACGTTATGCAAATCTGTGATTCCCAAGCCATAGTCTTATGCAAATCATGCCGTGTGGCGTAATTGTCTGCTGACCAATCAGTGGCTGTACTTTCAAAAAGCTAACGACCACATTCAACCATCTGTCGATGACCCATTACCACTAAAGAAAAACTTCTCTAGTTCTTACTTTCAGGGGGAAGTCGTATATTTCGCAATTCAGTAAAATCTGTGCTAGGTCGTATTTTCTGCGGATGTCTTATTTTGGGGGAAACACGGTAATATGGACGACTGGATGCTACTCGCGCTGTACAAGCGTATTAGAGAACGTTCTCAACTCGGAAAAAATATTTCCAGAGAGAAAATGCTTCTGATTTTTTCCCAGTGCCTATTCTAAAACGTCACTGATTCCATTTTTTTTTAATTTTTAATTATCCTACATCAATTACTAAACTATCGAATATGATGTTAATGTTACTTGGATAGTTAAGGAAAAACTAGATGTTAATATTTCGAAAAATATCCAAGTATGCACGCTTTTCTAACTTAGGTTATTAAAATTTTTATTTGTTAAAAGACAAATTGACATTACAATCTGTAAAAATGTTATAAAACAAAAAACAAGTTGGTCGAAATTACGTGTTTTATTTAAACACGTGCTTTCCTTGCCACGTGATCTATGATCACGTACTTCGCATTTTCGAAAATGTTACAATTTCATTGATGAAAATCCTATACCGTGTTGCGCGCGCAGTTAACCCAAACATGTATAATCAAACGAATAGAATCGTGACGTCAACAGCAAAGATGAGATCGTTACGAACGACCAGTATCACCACTCTCTATGAAAGTAAAATTTCGTCTCTCGCTTTGACGTCATTTGTCAGTGAAAAAAGAAACGAGAGATAAGTGACCGGAATACGGCCCGTGCTCTTGAACAAGAAACGCCGGTTTTCTTATGAGATCATACTCTTTGACATATTGCTAGTGTGATGAGAGTACTGCTGCAGAAACGGCATTGAAGCTTTTTGACAATTAAGTTTACAAATCCTCTTTGTGAATTTGGCTTTTTCAGGAACTAAAACAGCATTTATATGGTCAATGATTTCTATCTATTGAAGTAATTCATTGACTACATAAAGTTCTATTTCAAGCAAGAGTGACCTCTTGCTTGCAATAGAACTGTCTAAACTGCATCTTGCTGTACATGAACTAAGACTACGTGGAGTGGGGCCTGAAAACGGTCGTAAGTGCAAACCATTTCGTTCTTATTTATTGATTAGTCGGTCTTTAATGGTTTGATAAAAACTGTACAATTAAGAAAAAAAAAAAAAAAGAAAAAGAAAGCAATGCGGTAGTTTTCGCAGATTTCGCTTGAATGAGAATTTAGTTAAATATATTAATTAACTAAATATCATACTCAGCTCTAAAATAATGAATGAATCATCAATCATCAGATGGTTAGAAATGTGTATTAAACAAACATCAACGTTTTTGACCCGTATGAAAGGCCATCTTCAGATGCAACCGAAATTCGAACGTATTTTAAGTTAAATATGATCAATCGTGTTATTAAGATATATAACGGTTATTTGTAAAGCGTTATAATTAGATGAATTATAGATAGATAGTGGAAGTAACGACCTTGCAGTGAATCAATTCCACCTGGTTTAGCTAATAGTCCCAGAGGAACTTACAGAAAAGAAATGAAGGTTTAATTTAAATGAAAGTAAGCCGAAAACAGCATTTCAGAAACATAGCAAAACATCGTTTTTTTCTATTGAAGTGGTTATTGGCCAATCATAAATAATTTAGCATGATTAAGCTACACTATATATATATGTTACTGTGAAAGACCGAAATTAGAGAATGTCGATATTCTCCGGTGAATGTCGACACATACAAAATACGTCGGTGAAAGACCGAATATTTGGTTATATTATTATACATTCGAACAATCGCCGGTGTATGTCGACAAACACAGATAAGCTTTGATGGAGGTCGAAGAAATTGTTAATACTTTTGAAGAAAATTTGAGCAGTGGCCATAACAAATAGCATATTCCAAAGGAAAATATTGAAGAGGAGCTGCAACCCACCACATCTTTATATCAATCCCTGACTGAACAACACGAAGTTATTTCTATAATAAGAACGGCTGCAAAAGAGAATCTTCTACTGCGAGCAAAGAAAATGTTAAGAACCTCAAAAAAGAAAATTTCCTTCTGCTGAAATTGGTGACACCGTACGAATACAAGTCCCTGATGTCGACCGTGGCCGTACAGATGCCCAAAATGTGTTGGCGGTTGTTGTTGGAATAGAAGACTTCAACTTTATATATTCGCAAACAAAAATGGTACCCTCAAGCAGCTTTATACCCGTAATCAATTCGTAATTTGTAAAAAAAAGTTACTTTACTTTTCGTAAGTGATATTTCTTCACAAGAAATATCGTCGAGAGAAGCAGCTGCAGCTAATTCGAATAGTGGAGGGAAAGGCTATACACGCTGTCATTGCAAAAAGAAGTGTTCCACGAATAAATGCAGTTGTAAAAGCAAGGGACTCTTGTGCAATTCAAAGTGCCATAACAGTTTAAGGTGTTGCAATAAATAAGATTGTATAACGTTAATCACATGATTTATGTGTAAGTTTATTATTGTATTATTTTCTTTAATGATTTAGAAAGTGCTGTTTGTTATAGGTTCAACAGTTTATTTACATGTGATGTTACTTAATTAAGCTTTTTCCTATTTTGACATATTAAAAAGTTGCATTTTTGTCTTAACGTAATAAAAATATGTTTATTTAACATTCACCATCAGTGCATGCTGAATGTCAACATTTGCCTGTGTAAGTGAGAAATAATGATATTTAGCAAATATTTGTACATACACAAAACGATAGTGTGAATGCTGACATTCACCAGAGAATGTTGACATTTACCAGCTATCGGTCATTCACAGTAACATATACATTATATATAAACATTAATTTTCATTTTAATTCTGTGTTTATTTTTGTTGTATTGTTCAAGATTAAAACGCAATTAGAACATTATAAGAGCTATTTTCGTAAGCTTTTTACGTATCATTGAATTAAATTCAATACTCTAAAAATCGCCAATTTCTTTATGAATTAATTTTTCTATTTCTATTGTCTACTACTCTCTGTATATGTCCATTATTCCAGTAGCGTGCGTGATATTTGATGATAGGAAAGCTGTGTTTCTCTAAGAAGCCGACTTCCAGGGGCAATCAGTTAATTGCACGTGATGGTCTAGGGTCCATTCGTATTCGTTTGTTCGATAAGCCAGTAAAAACCTAGACTTCTAAATGTATTTTTCATATCACAATTACATCCTGAATAGCTAGCCATGATATAAAAGCTACAATTAAAAATAGAACAATAAAAACTTACTTGGTAAAATGTGTGGTAGATGTACAGTACATACCAGTAGTATGCATTTGATACAAACTGGGGTACAAAAAATTAATTAGTATATAAAAAAATATATATATAACACAATTAAAAAAATTTTTTTTTATAAAAATTTTTTTTGAATTAATAAATTTTGTTTTTGAATTATCACAACTGTTAAAACTTTGACTGAGTTTTTTTTAAAGAAAACGATTTGCTCTTAAAGAAAAATATGACTGGCCATTAGTTTTTAACGAAGATGTGATTGGTTAGTATTTTTATACAAGTTACTTTTTTTAAAGAGAATTAGTTTTATATTTAAGCTGCAATCATGGGGATGTACGGTTTTCTGGTTACTTACGGAAACTATATAATATACTCATCTTCTTCAATTCTATACCGTACTTTGGACGCTTGCGTTTCCGCAGTAAAAAATTTCTCGTTTGATGTTCCCGATAATTTTCCATTTATCCTCCGCTATTTCAAAGTCAAAGATATTTGGAAAGGAGAAGGAAAATACGGTTTTATAATTGTTGGTGAGGATGGAGGAATTAACGAAGTATGTAATGGATTATACGGTTCGTTCGAACGATGTGCGGAAGATATGAGAGAAATATGTTTAGAAAATGATAAGAAAACTTTAGTAGTGTTTAAAGAGATAAGTCCAGGAATGAAATATTATAAATTTTCTAAATTTTCTAAGGGTAAGAAAGCTGATTAATATGTATTTCAAACATCCTAGTACTTGTGTAATTGCCGGTCCTTCCCAATCTGGAAAAACCACATTGGTGAGGAAAATGATTCACAACAAAATTTATGAAAATCCTCTGAAGAAGATTTTATGGTGTTACTCTGTATATTTACCGTTTTTTCAAGAAGGAAAGGATATTACATTTATGTATGGCTTACCCGAATCTGTTCAAGGATGGGATTTGATAATAATCGATGATCTGATGCACGAACTGTCACCAAAAACAGCATTTTTGTTTATGACAGAATCTCATCACTGTAATGTAAGTTTGATTTTAATAATGCAAAATTTGTTTCCGAAAAATAAGATTATGAGAGATATAAGTTTAAATACACATTATTTGATTTTATTTAAAAATAATCGTGATGAGAGTCAGGTGAATTGTTTAGGTCGCCAAGCTTTTGTGGGAAAATTTAATTTTTTCATGGATGCATATAAAAAAGCAACAAAAAGGAATTTGGTTATTTGTTATTAGATTTTCATCCTAAAACAGATAAGAAATTTTCTGTGAGAGATTCTTGTTTTCCCGACGAACGAGGTATTTTTTGGAGTTACTTACCGATAAAATGAAAAACGTAAAGAAAAATTATCATATGCTAGCGCGTTTAGCGAAGACCACTCATTCCCAACGAAAAGCCATATTAAAAGAAGCTACTCCCAATCAAGTGAAAGTGTTGTGTGAAATTTGTGATAATTTGCGGACAGGAAATATACCCACCGATGTTCGTAAATTACGAAAATATAAAAAAATTATCAGGAAATTAAGCGAAAAACGCATTCCTTTAAATACCAAGAAAAAAATTTTAGTTAATCAATCGGGTGGATTCCTTCTTCTTCTACTGGCATCGTTACTGTCCATGGCAAAAGGGTTAATCGATAAAGTAATAGGAAAAAGAATCTAATGGCAAAACAGATGGCCTTAGTTCCTCCTGAATTACTGATGAGTTATCAAAAGCCTGAAATAAGAATTGGTTCTAATATCAAAGAATTGCTCGAGAGTACAAATTTACCTGATGACGATAAAGTCAAGTTATTAAGTCAATTGATTTCGAGATATCAGAGAACCGTTCACGCTCCTAAAGAACCTGTCAGAGTATCAGTTGTATCTAACCAAAATGAAGAAACAGAATCTCAACCGAAAGAAGAAACTGATGATGACGGATTTATGAAACAAATAATTTTATCGGTACCTCAATTATATCAAAAATATATACCTCATTTAATCGCTAAGTTGGATCAAAGTCATTACGGATGGAATTCTAAAGGTGAATTAACAATCGATGGAAAACCCGTTATTGGGAGTCATATAGTAGACTTAGTTTCGTATGTAATGAGAAATAGGAAAACTGCATTACCTCCCGTTGGTTTCAAAGACTTTTTTGATGGCTTAAAGAAAATAAATATTCCTAAAGAGTGGATCGGAAACAAAAGTTTGGCGACATCACCAGAAAAAATATTCGATCAATCAATCAGGTCGAAACTCCCGAAGAAATTTTCTCTCATCAGTCGAAAAAATCTAAGAGGAAGAGGAAGAAAAATCTCGAATGGAAAAACTTTTGAAATCAATATACTATAATCCTAAATCTCCAGCGTCTTTCGGTGGCGTGAGTAAATTAGTTAAAGAATCAAATTTACCGCGATCTGTTGTTAAAAAATGGCTGTCTTCTCAAGTAACTTATACGCTTCATAAACCTGTAAGAATTAAATATTCGCGACGAAAAACTATAAGTTTTTATCCTAACGATTTATGGCAAGCTGATTTAGTTGTATTAAAACAATTTTCTAGATTTAATAATGGAATAAAGTATTTACTAACTGTAATCGATGTATTTACTAAGTATTGTTATGTTGTACCGATAAAAGATAAAAAACCCCAATCGGTTTTTAAAGCTTTTCAAATGATTTTTAAAAAAAGAAACATTCCGAAAAATTTACAAACTGATAAGGGGAAAGAATTTTATAATAAATTAGTAAAAAATCTTTTTAAAAAATTTAAAATTAATCATTATTCGACTCATTCAGATACAAAAGCTGCTGTTGTTGAAAGATTAAATAAAACTTTGCGAAATAAAATATATAGATTATTTACTTATCGTAATTCTTATAAATATATCGATAAATTATCGGATATTGTGAAAAGTTATAATAATAGTTTTCATAGAAGTATCGGTATGTCGCCGTCGGAAGTTACACCTTTGCATCACAGCTCTATTTTCGAAAAGTTGTACGGTATAAAAGGACAGAACACGTTTAAATTTAATATTGGCGACCTCGTTCGAATTTCGAAAATACGTAAAACATTTAGTCGAGGATACCTACCGGGTTGGACGGAAGAAATATTTATTATTTACGATCGTTTTTCGTCTCATCCTCCGACGTATATATTGAAAGATTTAAATAACGAGATTTTGGAAGGAAGATTTTATACAGAAGAATTACAGAAGGTAACAAAATGATGCAGTCGGACTTTTTCGTCACTCTGATAAGCAAGCCAGCATGGAGTTATTTCCCGAAAATAAGCAGTCTCATTTCACTGTGAAAATGAGTCCACCTATTGATTTACGTGGGAAATGGGTAGTAGGTCTGAGCAAGGTTATTATTCCAAAAAATTGGTTTAACATATCTAATCATAACAATGATTATACTATTACTAAGCATGGAATTAGAAGAGAAAAAATAACTAATGTAACACGTGAGATTCCACTAACTACAGACGATAATGAAGAAGGGACGCTTTTCGATTGGATAAATAAGAATATAGTTTCGTTAACAGGATCTAAGTTGGCAGAATTTGTTTTAGACAAGGATTATAAAAATGTAAAACTAAATTTGGAAGAGGGATTCGAGTTGAATGTTACAAAAGAGCATGCTTACAAATTACTTTATTTATTAAATTTATCTACCAAAGATATAATATTTAAACAACAGAGTTCGAGTTTAATATTGCAAGAAGAGACTAAGCAATATCTATTAAATGCTATTTTTTACAAAGATCAGTTTATAACTTTAGTAGAAAGAAATAAAAAAGTTGTCGAGGAAATCGATGTCGAGGAAAAAATTTTTATTCCAATTGGGTTATATTCCTCTGTTGAAAAATTTTTCGAAATTTTTAAAAATATTAAGTAGAAATAAGTCGAAACCAGTTACTTTGTACTCGAATATTTGTAGTCTCGGGAAAAAGTGGAAAGACAAATTTTTATGACAAACGGATACATAAATCGTAAATTTAAGGAAAATAANTGAACTATCAGATAGAAAATATCCAGACTAAACATAAGTTGAAGGTACACGCTGACCGAATAAAACCCTCTATCGCTAGAGAAGAATTTGAAGTAAGTAAAGAAATAGAAGAGGAACCGCCGGAAAAACAAGGTAAAAGCGATGACGACGAAATACAAGCCATGGCACAAGGCATGACATATGTCGACCCTTGGGATGAATTCATTTTAAGCTCCATCCCAGATCAAATTTTAGAAGAAATCCCGGAACAGGAAAGCGAGAGTGAGAGTGAAGACTTAGAGAGCGAAAGCGGAAGTTCCGAAGAGGAAGTTACTGAGCTAACTCCTCCCTATGCGCTACGCAGTCGAGGTCCCGTACCCGAACAACCTTGGGTGATGCCTCGACCTAGTAGAAGTCGCATACCACGCTTTGTTTCTCCGAGTGTCGATCGGTCATCTTCTCTTTGAATTTTAAGCCCAAGGAGGCAAAGTCAATAGGTAAGACATTTTACTTCTTAGCATTTTATATAAATTCTTTTTCATTTTTAGAAAAACAAAAGGAGTAATTTAAACAGATAAAAAGGGAACATCTTCTATTACGAAGTCAAAAGGAAGAGAAACACGAAATAACGAGAACCAAAGTTCGAAACGATCAGCTTAAGGTTCAGTTACGTCCTAGGATATATAGTACCTTGTTTCCTCAAACCCACCAGGACTAGCATCCGAAATCCAAAAAGGGGAACTAGTTTTACTTGTCAAGGAAATCTTCCCTTTTACTAGCTAGAATTAATAGCTAGGTTATTGGTTACTTGTTAATTAATAAGTGCTAATTATGAATTTTCCTCATTTTAGGGAGCTTTATGGTGGGACGAATAGATATTAAAGTCTTACTCTTGTTTTAGGGTTTGTAAGGGCAGTAGTAGAAAATTTTAATTAAAAAGAGGAAAAAGACTTCGTGCCCTATAAGAAAATAAGGACAACTTGAAATGAACCAAAAAGGAACCTCTTCCAATTTCCCTGCTAACATCCAAGAAGCTTGTCGTCTATTTGCACAGACGCAGCAAAACCAACGGGAGATCTATGTAGAATCCCATGATCTAACACAGGACGTCCGATTCGATTTCTCTTTGATGTTACCGAGATCTACGGCATCGCAAATTCTTCAACGTATTGTACGCGAGATTGAGCCTTCTCCTTTTTGTACTAATTGTAATATTAATAATATAGACCAGATTCCGTTGGAACACGCACCCGTGGAACCATATTTAGATAAGGACGAGACGCCTAGTACCGGCGGCAGGCACACTCCTCCCCGTCGGACCGGTTCTCCTCCTGTCTTTACTCCACGTACCTCTCCTCGGAATAAGAACCCTTCCCGAATCGGAAAACAAAATAAACACAAGGAATCACGGTACGGCACACCTTAACTAAAAGGTGAGATATATATATATATTTTTTTTTTGGGCTGTTGACTTGCTATCAACAGATTAACAGTTCAAGGAAGAGATAGTTTTCTTTTGATGATAAAAATGGTGAGTTAATTCTAGTCTCTACATTTGAAAGAGAGATGATAATCTTCATTACTAATCATATTTATTTCGCAAGCTACCAAAAGTTTTTTTATGTAAAGTGGTGAATCCATTCTACCTGTACATTTGAAAGAAGGAGGATTATCGACTTTACGCTTCAATTTCATTATTATTACTGTCATTGTTGTCGTTTTTTTTTTTTTTGTTATTGGAAGCATTTCAGAATGCAAATTCATTTGTTTATTTTTTTTTAACTTTCTGGTAGAAGCAGCATATATAGATCCTTTGGTTCAATAATTGATTTATATCATATAAACTACTGTGTTGCCGTTCAAGAGCAGCAATGTGAACTTGTTAACTATACCTTTTAAACAAGGAGTAGGAATCTCATGTATCCTTTTATCTTTCCTTCAAAAATAATAGGAAAGGCGGGAATAGTACACCTGCTCCACTTCTTCAGATTTCATTCTCGAGCTTGGTGTTTCTCGGTTGGTAGTACTCCAAGAAGAAGAATAACCCGTTCACTTTGGGTGTCCCTCTCCTATAAGGGTCATAATTGCTTCCTATCCATTTGCCATTGTCACTTGTGGAAGCAGCAGCTTGGAATGTCTTCTTCCAGAATTTCTAAGATATCATTTTTGAGGTGATAGACTCACATCAACCCGGTCTGATCCTGCCATTTCATTAGGATTTTCATTTCTCAGGCCAGAGTTTTCTAGAGTTATGATGTGTTCGCTACGCATTGTGGCTCTGGAGAATTCTGTTTTGTACATTTTCTTTTAATTATAGGAACGAGTGATTGTCCTGTCGTGAAGGGTTTTCAACCTTAATTCTTGGCGACAGTACGTCAGTTACCTGCCTGACAAGTAGTCATATGAGAAGGAAATTTTTTTTGATGTACCGACCAAGGTTCGGTTAAGTTTTAATTTGAAGCTTGATGACCTAAGATATAATTGATTTATCTTTTGCTCATCTATTTTCTTACTCAACGTCCAAGGTCTAGAAACAATATGAAAATTTGATTTGACTTCCATTGGGAAAAACTCTTTCAACTTTTGTTCGAAGGGAGCTAATATTTTTTTTTTGTTGGAAATCTGTATATTACACACTGTGTTTGAGAGACGAGACCTTTCTTGTAATTCTCAAGTGTGCCTAGCTTATTACTCAAAATCGAGGCTATTGCTCCGTCTTGAGCAGTATCTATATGAGGTTTAGAGCCTCTAGCCTGATGGCGAAAGTCTATGCTTCTTCCAGCCGCCATCTTAAGCCCACAGAAATATTTTCGTGGCACTATGTGTAAGTGAAAGGTTTGATTCGAAGGAAAGGATTCTCTTATCTTATCAAAACTTTTCTGGAAATTTTCTCTTTTCTTTGAGAAAGTTTCATTGTATGAATCCTTTTTCCGAAAATTTTTGCCATGATTCACTCTGGATAACAAACATCCTTTCACCAAATTGAGTACCTAGATGGCAGTTATATCGGTGAGTATTCGAGGAAAATTTTCCTTTGGGAGCCAACTTATTGGTACAGCTTTTGTGGGATGTAACATGCATTCTGCTTCGTCTCACGAAGACTGTACCGGATAAAATTTTTTTTTTAATTATTAGGATCCACGGAGAAAATTTTTTATTTTTATCATTTTATCAAGGGCTATGCGAACCAAAATTTAAAATGGATCAAAATTCTTTGATTTTTAAAGGATCCTTCCTGATTCGCTGAAATCCGTGCTTAATTCTGTGCAGCAGAATGAGAAGCTATGAAGATCCAAGTGATGAGGAGGTTTTCTTTTTTTTATTGGTCAAAATCTAAGACCTAGAGAAAATCTCTCCATTTATTTTGCCAAAAGGTCACTTTTTCAGCTTTTGAAGCTTCAAGCTGACCTTATCATAAAATCTTTTGATTTATATCTTCCTTTGATCCTTTTTGAAATATTTTTATCTGCTATGGGGGTTACCTGCTGGAGTGATAATCCTCATAGGACATCCAGATTCTTCCGACGATAGACTCTATTTAAACCATACGCCCTTTTTGGCTAAGGGTAGACGTTATTCCTTGTTCATCAAAGGGTAAAATGTTCCAAGAACTCTAAGAGTACTTGCTGTCGAAGGATGGATTTGGATACTTTAATAATGACAACGAAAGGCTCTATCTCGAACCTGATAGTAGCTCTCGTCCATGGATCGGCGAGATTGCACATCTTGTGATTATAAATTTTTGAAAATGTTCTTCGGACGTAGCCGATACCCTTTTTCGAACTTAACACATATTATCACGTACGACGAATGAAAATCATTTCCTTGTTTGGTGATTTCTGGTTCGTGCCGGGGCATTGAGAAGGATGTCTCATCCTTTTCGATGTCCTGGTGCGATGTGGAGATTACTAGAGAGAGAGAGATTGTTTGGTGATTTCTTGTCTGGAGAACTGTCTCCTTGTGTTCAACGATGGAATAAGACCAATATTGTTAGTAAGTACGTAACAATTTTTCATATTTAAGTCGACTTTATCCTTAAAATTGTACGCGTAAGTCGACCATCTTTTGTATCCTTTATAATTTTTTTTTAAATCGCGTAGTGTTATCATTATTATTAGTAAGTACGTAACAATTTTTCATATTTAAGTCGACTTTATCCTTAAAATTGTACGCGTAAGTCGACCATCTTTTGTATCCTTTATAATTTTTTTTTAAATCGCGTAGTGTTATCATTATTATTATATATTTTTTTTTTGCGTAATATTAATTTTGTTGTTTTTTTTTGTAAGTTTTGTTAGTGCCTATAAAAAGGTTTTAAGTTTAAGGTAGATCGAGAGAGAGAGAGATTTTTCGCGTATAACCTCGAAAATTTTTTTTCTCCCTCTATTTATACACGCTAACTTTCTCCATATGACAGAGATGCAAAATTTCCCCCCCTAATAAGGCAAACAGAGACTTATGAAGTTTCAAATCTGGAGTTTTGCCTTTCTACGGACGATGAATTGAGGTAGATTCTTTACTACAGACTCAAACTTCGAATTCAAAGATGTCGAAGTTGAGTATGTGTGAAAGCAGCGACAATGCATAAAACGGTTTGTAGAGAAGCATCGACGGTGCGGTTGTAGAAGAGCATCGAAGGTGCATCGAGGGATAAAGTTTTGAATTGCGCATGAAGGTTTGAACATTGTTTTTCTAGAAGCAGATAGTATTTATTGAAAATATCGTCAAATTCATCTCTCCAAACAGAGAAAGGAAGAAAAATCACACCAAGGGTGTGCGATTTTTAGAAAAGTGGGGAGTCATGTGAAAATCCGACTCTTTTAAGAGAATTTTTATTAAATACGTAACAAGTTATATTTCTTTCATCATCATTTTCGTTGTTTCTCCCGTTCTCACCCTAATGTCCGAGGAATAGACCCCGGATAATGAACTGCGTAATTCGTCCGTCAAGAAGGTCATCCCTAGGACGAAGTCGTCCGAGGCGACCGCGGAAGAAATCCCCTCTCCCCGGGACATTTGTTTGTTTTGCTAATTGGTCACACCGCAGACACCTTGTAATAGAGTAGTCTCCTGCGGGTGTCCGGTGGACGGAGACGGATGGGTGTTCCTGTATGGAGAGTAGACAAGAGGTCACCTACAAGG
Organism: Centruroides sculpturatus; assembly: GCF_000671375.1. NCBI lineage: Eukaryota > Metazoa > Arthropoda > Arachnida > Scorpiones > Buthidae > Centruroides > Centruroides sculpturatus. Next base: position 101,033 of record NW_019389333.1, read on the forward strand.
GCACCCTTACGGTGAGAACATTACCAAAAATGGTCAGTCATCTCCCCAGGTGATGACGACTTTAACATTAATTGGTCAAGCGATGTCTGCATTGTCGTCACCCATGACGGGGGAGACTGTCATAAATCGGGAGAAGTGACAGTTTGCGTCAGAAGAATCCCCGAGATTTCCCACGCTAAAAAGGTATAAAAGGGGAATGATCGGAGATCTCGAGGCGATCATCGGAGGACGCGATCCTCGAAGAAAGAAGACTACAAGCGTCTACTCTGGAAGGACTTCAAGGTTTCTGATCGCCGACCTAAAGAGGTAAATACTTAGATTGTTTTTACTTCACTCTCTCTCGGTATACTCGGGACTTAGAAAATATTGTCTCTCGGTATACTCGGACTTAGAAAATATTGTCTTTTACTGATATACTCGGAACTTTGTATTTATTTATCTGTTCCTTTGGATAGGACTTAGAATTATTTTGTGTTGAGGACCTTTGGTGGTCTCACTTACGGGATAGACGGACTTCGTTGTTCGATATTGTCGCGACTCGGAACTTATTATGATTATCACTTTCATGTTGTTTAGAATTAATGTGTAATCTTAATGTATTTGTATTTATATTTAAGTTTATATTAAATATGTTATTCCTAATTTAATGACTCTTGATAAGTACTATCGACATCTCATCATGACTTCGTTACGCCTCCCACTCCTTTTGCCCTCCTATAGCCACTCTCTGACAGCGAGCCGGTAAGTGGGAGAAACTCTTATCCTTTCCCCTCGGTTTGCACATATTGGTGTCATCCGACAAAACAAGCCATCCGACAACCGAGAGCGGGTCTTCCCGACCCGTGCAGATTAAGCGGTCATTAGGGTTTGACCCAGTGACCCCCTGCTACTCACAATTGTGTGAAATTTGTGATAATTTGCAGAGAGGAAATATACCCACCAATGTTCGTAAATTACGAAAATATAAAAAAATTATCAGGAAATTAAGCGAAAAACGCATTCCTTTAAATACCAAGAAAAAAATTTTGGTTAATCAACCTGGCGAATTCCTTCCTCTTCTACTGGCACCATTACTGTCTATGGCAGGAGGGTTAATCGGTAAAGTAATAGGAAAAAGAATCTAATGGCGAAAAACAGATGGCCTTAGTTCCTCCCGAATTACTGATGAGTTATCAAAAGCCTGAAATAAGAATTGGTTCTAATATCGAAGAATTACTCGAGAGTACAAATTTACCTGATGACGATAAAGTCAAGTTATTATGTCAATTGATTTCCAGATATCAGAGAACCGTTCACGCTCCTAAAGAACCTGTCAGAGTATCGGTTGTATCTAACCAAAATGAAGAAACAGAATCTCATCCGAAAGAAGAAACTGATGATGACGGATTTATGAAACAAATAATTTTATCAGTACCTCAATTATATCAAAAATATATACCTCATTTAATCGCTAAGTTGGATCAAAGTCATTACGGATGGAATTCTAAAGGTGAATTAACAATCGATGGAAAATCCGTTATTGGGAGTCACATAGTAGACTTAGTTTCGTATGTAATGAGAAATAGGAAAACTGCATTACCTCCCGTTGGTTTCAAAGACTTTTTTGATGGCTTAAAGAAAATAAATATTCCTAAAGAGTGGATCGGAAACAAAAGATTGGCGACATCACCAGAAAAAATATTCGATCAATCATCATCGGTCGAAACTCCCGAAGAAATTTTCTCTCATCAGTCGAAAAAATCTAAGAGGAAGAGGAAGAAAAATCTCAAATGGAATAACTTTTGAAATCAATATACTATAATCCTAAAACTCCAGCATCTTTCAGTGGCATGAGTAAATTAGTTAAAGAATTAAATTTACCGCGATCTGTTGTTAAAAAATGGCTGTCTTCTCAAGTAACTTATACGCTTCATAAACCTGTAAGAATTAAATATTCGCGATGAAAAACTATAAGTTTTTATCCTAACGATTTACGGCAAGCTGATTTAGTTGTATTAAAACAATTTTCTAGATTTAATAATGGAATAAAGTATTTACTAACTGTAATCGATGTATTTACTAAGTATTGTCATGTCGTACCGATAAAAGATAAAAAACCCCAATCGGTTTTTAAAGCTTTTCAAACGATTTTTAAAAAAAGAAACATTCCGAAAAATTTACAAACTGATAAAGGAAAAGAATTTTATAATAGATTAGTAAAAAATCTTTTTAAAAAATTTAAAATTAATCATTATTCGACTCATTCCGATACAAAAGCTGCTGTTGTTGAAAGATTAAATAAAACTTTGCGAAATAAAATATATAGATTATTTACTTATCGTAATTCTTATAAATATATCGATAAATTATCGGATATTGTGAAAAGTTATAATAATAGTTTTCATAGAAGTATCGGTATGTCGCCGTCAGAAGTTACACCTTTGCATCACAGCTCTATTTTCGAAAAGTTGTACGGTATAAAAGGACAGAACACGTTTAAATTTAATATTGGCGACCTCGTTCGAATTTCGAAAATACGTAAAACATTTAGTCGAGGATACCTACCGGGTTGGACGGAAGAAATATTTATTATTTACGATCGTTTTTCGTCTCATCCTCCGACGTATATATTGAAAGATTTAAATAACGAGATTTTGGAAGGAAGATTTTATACAGAAGAATTACAGAAGGTAACAAAATGATGCAGTCGGACTTTTTCGTCACTCTGATAAGCAACGCCAGCATGGAGTTATTTCCCGAAAATAAGCAGTCTCATTTCACCGTGAAAATGAGTCCACCTATTGATTTACGCGGGAAATGGGTAGTAGGTCTGAGCGAGGTTATTATTCCTAGATATTGGTTCAACATATCAAATCATAATAACGATTATACTATTACTAGACATAAAATTAGAAGAGAAAAAATAACTGATGTAACATGTGAGATTCCATTAACTACAGGCGATGAAAATGAAGGGACGCTTTTCCATTGGATAAACAAGAATATAGTTTCATTAACAGGATCTAAGTTGGCAGAATTTGTTTTAGACGAGGATTATAAAAACGTAAAACTAAATTTGGAAGAGGGATTCGAGTTGCATATTTCGAAAGAAAAGGCTCATAAACTACTTTATTTTTTAAATTTACCGACGAAAGATATAGTATTTAAACAACGGAGTTCGAGTTTAATATTGCGAGATGCGAGTGAGGAATATCTATCAAATCCTAGATTTTATAAAGATCAATTTATAACTTTAATAGAAAGAGATAAAAAACTTGTCGAGGAAATCGATGTAGAGGAAAAAATTTTTATTCCAATCGGGTTATATTCCTCTGTTGAAAAATTTCTTGGAATTTTTAAATATATTAAATTAGCATTACTACCTAATAACAAAATCGTTTTAAAAGTTCATAAAAATATAACAATTGAATTCGGAAACGAATTAAAAGATTTGTTAGGATTTAAAAAAAGCAAATTTTCCGAAGGCGAATATGTGAGCGACTATCCCATCGAATTATCTGCCGGAATTTCAGAAATTTTTATTTATTCGAATATCGTTGCTTCTCATCGTGTTGGGGATATAACCGCTCCACTTTTAAGGGTTATACCTGTAATGGGGGAAAAGTCAGATCAAATAGTTAGGGTCTACCAATCAACTCTATACCTTCCTTTACAACATAATTATATAGATACAATCGAAATCGAGCTGAGAACTGCTAGCGGAAAAGAAATCGTCTTTTTTGGAGGAAAGACATTATTAGTTTTATCTTTTAAACACATATAAATATTGGTATGTTTTATATATTAACGTTAGTTTGTCTTTGTGAAGTAGAAAATGAAGCTCGATCCCAGAGATTGTATAGATTATTACTGCAATCAGGCAGGAGGAACGGTACTGACACACGAGTTTCCATTATTTGCACGACAATTCAGAAGAGGGACTTATTTTGCTGCACCACAAATACAGAGAGGATACGATTTTTCGGGGATTTATTTCGTAAATCTATTCCTATTCTTAGTAGAGTAGGAAAGTATCTAGGGGGTAAAGCTTTAAAATTTGCATCGAATGTCGGATCAGATGTAATTGGAGGGAAGTCGTTTAAAGAATCTACAAAAAATCGTTTTAAAGATGTACGATCTGAAATTAAGGAAGACGTGCTTAAAAAAGTGCAAACTGGATCAAGTATAAAAAGAAAACGTCGAAAAAGATTAACTCAGTCGGAAAAGAAGAAGAAGCGAAAACTTAACAATATTTTTGGTAATTAAGAAACGATGAATGTCCATTTGTGTGGCTGCACCAAATCCGAATTAGATTTGTTTAAGAATGTTGGAAACCAACTGGCTATCGACAATATGTATGAAGTCATCGCGCATCCTGTCGCTGCAATTAACGACAGTAGATCACCTATAGAGTTTCTTATATCAGGATCGGGTGAGCATTATATGGATCTACATTCGATTTATCTATGTGTTCAAGCGAAAATCGTAAAGAAAGATGGATCAAACCTTGGCTCGGAAGAGAAAGTTACTCCTGTTAATTATTTTTTAAATAGTTTGTTTTCTCAATGTACTGTTTTTTTAAATGACAAACCGGTGATTACGCAGGTTAATTATCCGTATCGAGCTATATTAGATGCCTTGCTATTTAATTCGAAAGAAGTGCAAGAAACTTTTTTAACGAGCGCGTTATTTTTTAAAGATACTGCCAGACAAATGGATTCAATATATCCGTTATATGAAAATAATACTAACTACGGATTAGTTAAAAGATTTAACATCAGCAAAGAAAGTAGAATAATAGATTTAATGGGACGTCTTCATATCGATTTAGCGAATCAGCCTAAGCTTCTAACGAACCATGTAGACCTAAGAATTAAATTGGAAAGATCTGAAGAAAATTTTGCACTAATGGCGGATAACGACAACTATAAAAGTATTATTAAAAACGCCTCACTGAAAATTAATAAAGTAGATGTTAGTTCGTCAATACAGATAGGAATGGAAAAAGCATTACAGACTGGTTTAATTAAATTACCGTTTTGTCGAACAGATGTGAAAGTCTTTACGTTAACTAGCAGGATTCAATCTACAAGTATATCAAACGTTGTTATCGGCCAACTACCTTATAGAATAACTCTGATTAGTTTCTAATTCTGCATTTAATGGAAATGTGAAGCGTAATCCTTTTAATTTTAAAAATTATGATTTAAATTATATATGTTTATCAAAAGACAATCAAATGATTCCTTCTAAACCCTATACTCCGGATTATACCAATAAAATTTATGCAAGAAATTTTATCTCGTTATTTGAAGATACCGGATGTATTCATCATCATAAATCTATAAATATATCGTACGACGAGTACCGAGACGGTTATACTTTATATTGTTTCGATCTTACCCCTGATAAATCAGGCTCCGAGAATCACGTTAGTGTTAACGAGCTGGGAAACATTTCTGTGGAATTAAAGTTTTCGAAGGCGATACCNAATACAGATAGGAATTGAAAAAGCATTACAAACCGCTCTAATTAAGTTACCATTCAGAAGGACAGATGTTAAAGTCTTTACGTTAACTAGCGGGATTCAGTCTACAAGTATATCAAACGTTGTTATCGGCCAACTACCTTATAGAATAACTCTCGGATTAGTTTCTAATTCTGCATTTAATGGAAATGTGAAGCGTAATCCTTTTAATTTTAAAAATTATGATTTAAATTATATATGTTTATCAAAAGACAATCAAATGATTCCTTCTAAACCCTATACTCCGGATTATACCAATAGCATTTATGCAAAAAATATTATCTCGTTATTCGAAGATACCAGATGTATTCATCATCAAAAATCTATAAATATATCGTACGACGAGTATCGAGACAGTTATACTTTATATTGTTTCGATCTTACCCCCGATAAATCAGGCTCCGAGTCTCACGTTAGTGTTAACGAGCTTGGAAACATTTCTGTGGAATTAAAGTTTTCGAAGGCGATACCAGAAACCATAAACGTTAATGAATACCGTTACGTTGTGGAGATTACCAGCGAGCGATCCGAAAATAAAAAAAAATTTTGGAGGAGTTTTTGCATCTGACGATCTACCATTTCAAGTTGGTAATAAACAATCTTTTATAATTAATTTAAATGAAAAAAATAAGCCCAGAAGTCATTGGGTATCAGTATTTTTTACGAAAGATAAAAATTCTCGCATTTATTACGATAGTTATGGATTAAAACCGAGGAATGCAATTATCATCAGATTTATAAAACGATATTCAAAAAAATATTGTCGGAATAATATTATTTATCAAAGTTTGTTTTCCTTAAACTGTGGTTATTTCTGCTTATATTTTTTATATAAAATTAATAGAAATCTATGTTTATCAGAACTGCATGTAACAGATAAATTTTATAACGATGAATTTGTTAAAAATTTTGTTAAAAATAATTTTCATTTATCAAAACCGATTGTAATAACCAATAACCAGTGTTGTAATTCAATAAAATAAAATCTATTTAAAATATGAAAATTGTGTTTTTTATTCACAAAACTTACTATTCATTTTTCTGCTATCCGAACCTCTGGCAGTATTTATACTGATACAGGATTTTCCTTAATAAACAAGTTATGCATTCACCCTGACCCACAAAAATAGGTAACCGGATTTTCTTATTCGACTTGACAGGACATGTTACGGGATTAGATTAATCTATCATGTTTTTTTTTTTAAATACGACAATAATCATCTGATTTGGTGTGAATATCGAGCTGTTTTTATATATGTGTTAGGGTTAGATATAATACAGATTATATCCAACAGAATTATGTACTTTTCAATACATAAAATATAAAGAAGTTTTATTTAATACATACCTTTTTTCGAGGAAAAATTCTTATCCTCAGATGTAATGGTAACAGAGAGCAACGTAAGTTTTTTTTTATTATCTAGAGTTTATATACGGTTTAAGGTTACGGTTTTTAAAAAAACGATTTAGTTCTTAAAGAAAAATATGATTTTGTGTTAGTGATTGATATTGGCAAGCGAATTATGGTAAATTTTTTTTTACTGATCTCTGTAGATAACATACAACTTGTTGCTAGTTGTTTTTAGAAAATATGATTGGTTCTTATAAGATTTTACTTTTCTCAGTCGTTAGATCCAAAATCAAATCTTGTCTTTTTGTTTTCACCACCTCTTTTCTTATCAAAATCAAATTTTACAATTAGTTTAATTTTATTTAAGTTTTCATTATATCATCAATGATGTTACTAATATCATGAGTATAGAGAAACAAAACTGTCATAATATTTTTTTTTTCAAAATCAAAAATCAAATTCTACAATTAGTTTAATTTTATTTAAGTTTTCATTATATCATCAATGTTGTTACTAATATGACTAGTATAGAGAAACAAAACTGTCATAATATAATTTCTTAACGGAATTATTAGGCGGGGAAAAAAACAGCTGTCTTCTAGTGCAGTAGTTTGAAGAAAAAAAAAACAGCTGGGAAAAACAGCTGTACCCCAGTTAAAAAACGAAAAAAACACCTGTGAAAAACAGGTGTGCCCCTTGTAGAAGACAAAAAACACAGGTGTCTCTAGTTCGAAGACACAGCTGGAAAAAACAGTTGTGCCCTTGTACCCAGTTAGAAGACAAAAAACACAGCTGTCCCAGTGCGGTAGTTTGAAGACAAAAACACAGCGTGGGAAAACAGCTGTACCCTAGCACTGTAGTTAGAAGACAAAAACACAGCTGTCCAAGTTAAAAGACCAGCTGCATTCCCACGATCTAGATAATAACTCTTCGAAGACAGGACAAAGAAGT